>NC_074668.1:68035495-68336328 GCF_029448725.1 Salvelinus fontinalis | reverse complement strand
TCCGTTTTGAGATATGGCTGAATGGAGATGTAGCATCACTCTAGGTTGGCTTCAGCTGTTATGTAGGAATGTCGGCTAGTTTTAGTCCACTCTGGCCATACAAAATTCATATTGCTTTTACTTTGTTGATTAGCTCTCCTCTTTTTATTTTTGTAAGTGATGTAACATGTTATTGATTTCCATTTAGAAGTCTGAAATGAGCATGAATTATTTGTTGTCTGAGGTCAACTTTCTTCCTTGCCTTTCAGTCAGTCTACAGTCGTGGCCAAAAGTTTTGAGAGACACAAATATTAATTTTCACAAAGTTTGCTGCTTTAGTGTCTTTAGATATTTTTGTCAGATGTTACTATGGAATACTGAAGTATAATTACAAGCATTTCATAAGTGTCAAAGGCTTTTATTAACAATTACATTAAGTTGATGCAAAGAGTCAATATTTGCAGTGTTGACCCTTCTTTTTCAAGACCTCTGCAATCCGCCCTGTCATGCTGTCAATTAACTTCTGGGCCACATCCTGACTGATGGCAGCCCATTCTTGCATAATCAATGCTTGGAGTTTGTCAAAATTGGTGGGTTTTTGTTTGTCTACCCGCCTCTTGAGGATTGACCACAAGTTCTAAATGGGATTAAGGTCTGGGGAGTTTCCTGGCCATGGACCCAAAATATTGATGTTTTGTTCCCCGAGCCACTTAGTTATCACTTTTGCCTTATGCCAAGGTGCTCCATCCTGCTGGAAAGGCTTTGTTCATCACCAAACTGTTCCTGGATGGTTGGGAGAAGTTGCTCTCGGAGGATGTGTTGGTACCATTCTTTATTCATGGCTGTGTTCTTAGGCAAAATTGTGAGTGAGCCCACTCCCTTGGCTGAGAAGCAACCCCACACATGAATGGTCTCAGGGTGCTTTACTGTTGGCATGACACAGGACTGATGGTAGCGCTCACCTTGTCTTCTCCGGACAAGCTTTTTTCCAGATACCCCAAACAATCGGAAAGGGGATTCATCAGAGAAAATGACTACCCCAGTCCTCAGCAGTCCAATCGCTGTACCTTTTGCAGAATATCAGTCTGTCCCCTGTGTTTTTTCTGGAGAGAAGTGGCTTCTTTGCTGCCCTTCTTGATACCAGGCCATCCTCCAAAAGTCTTCGCCTCACTGTGCGTGCAGATGTACTCACACCTGCCTGCTGCCATTCCTGAGCAAGCTCTGTACTGGTGGTGCCCCGATCCAGAAACCACATTGAGCCTCAGTAGAGATGCTACACAAATTAGCAAGCCTAAGCTCTGTGGCAATTTCTAAATTTCCAGCAACCACAGGCGATTAACAACCTACTCCAAAGGAAACCTGCTTAAACATTGCCCTGAAGTTGTTGACTACTGAGAGAGCCAGAGAAAGTGATAGAGTGTGGGTGGGGGTGCAAAAAAAAGAGTCGCTACAAAGAACACTGGCACCTGACAACTAAATACTGAAAGAATTCAGGCTTTGAGCTCCCAGCCCAACGCTCACCTCTGGCTGACCTGGTGAATGTGTCCAGGCTGTGTTCAGTTCCTCTGCTGCTTCACACAGATTCACAGAGCAACACTTCACTGCTATTTGTTTATGCCTGCAGCTGAATCAACTTTAGGAGACGGTCCTGGCGCTTGCTGGACTTTCTTGGGCGCCCTGAAGCCTTCTTCACAACAATTGAACCGCTCTCCTTGAAGTTCTTGATGATCCGATAAATGGTTGATTTAGGTGCAATCTTACTGGCAGCAGTATCCTTGCCTGTGAAGCCTTTTTGTGCAACGCAATGATGACGGCACGTGTTTCCTTGCAGGTAACAACGGTTGACAATGATTCCAAGCACCACCCTCCTTTTGAAGCTTCCAGTCTGTTATTCAAACTCAATCAGCATGACAGAGTGATCTCCAGCCTTGTCCTCGTCAACACTCACACCTGTGTTAATGAGAGAATCACTGACATGATGTCAGCTGGTCCTTTTGTGACAGGGCTGAAATGCAGTGGAAATGTTTTTGGGGGATTCAGTTCCTTTGCATGGCAAAGAGGGACTTTGCAATTAATTGCAATTCATCTGATCATTCTTCATAACATTCTGGAGTATTTGCAAATTGCCATCATACAAACTGAGGCAGCAGACTTTGTGAAAATTAATATTTGTGGCATTCTCAAAAATTTTGGCCATGACTGTATATGGGAAAACATTTTGTAAAATGAAATCCAAATTGGAACTAATGCCAGGCCATTTAAGGGAGGTCATTTCAAGTAGTGCAGTTCACAAGAGAGTCTGTTTTTCTGTTTTAAGTAGGTAATTGCAGTGCGAGTCTTTTTATAGGCGAACACCCATTAGAGAGGGAAAGGACCTTATGTTACTTTTTCCCCTAATTTCATTCAGTTAATCTTTAGGAATGTTTGTTTAGTTCAGACCTTACTATCCCAGCCACTCCTTCTCCTGCTTCCCACCCATGCTAAAGGGTCTGAGTTTGCTTGTGCCAACTTAGCTTCTGCATGAGTTTAAAGTGGAAATGCATTTTATTTTACAAGCTCCAAAATGACACTCAGCCTGTACATTGAACAGCACCTGATCAGTAGCGCATCCACACACCTCAGCAATATATTGACAAGTGAACATACTCCACAAAGTCTTTGAAAAGTTCTTCCTTTCTTTGTTTCAATAATATTCAGCAAATGCACAAAGTGAATTGCTTTTTTGTTGATTTGATGCAAGTTGTTTTGCTATTAATGAACTTAACTTGCATTTTAGCTGGGCCCCACAGGCGTCGTGGTGGGTTGTGTGACTGTGTCTATCAGTAGTGAAGACATTTAGTCCCAAGGGCTCTTAACCCATCAAAATTCACCCAGGGTGTTGAGTAGGTCCGTCTAAACTTTTAGACTTCTTATTCTTTTCATTTACTGCATTTACCGTTTTTTGTATTGTATTGCAACTGAGTTTTTGATGTCAACATTTTTATGTCAAAATGTTGTTTCTTTAATTCTGCATTTAAATGGTAGTGGAACATAGTGTAGAAGGGGGTGGGGTTAAAGGGACATAAAATAAAAAAATAAAAAAAATAAATGTCATATTCATCATCTCCAGCACCACCCCAACATCAACATATGCAAAAATTGTGCATTTCTGTGTTTTGTAGTAAAAAAATATAAAGATCTGTTTTTCCAATGACATCATCAACCAATTAGTAGGTAATATTTACTCAAAATGTGTCAATCGCACGATGCACACCGATGATGTCATTGGAAACACTTATCTTCCGCTATCTTTTTTTACTATAAAACATAGAAACGCTCCATTGTCCCGTATGTTGATGTTGGGGTGGTGCTGGAGATGATGAATATGACGTTGAGAAAAAATAGTTTTCCTTCATGGGTTTAAGGGTTCAGAAAAGCAGATCTTGGGCTAGGATGGAACATGCAATGGTCCCATAGGTGGAGGCATGGGTCTTCGGTAATGCGTTTACAATAAGAGCAAATGTTCTCTGTTTATTTGAAAATGTATGAAGTCTACGCTGTAATACACCTTGAATATTATTGCCTCCGTCTGCTGGGACTGGGCAATAATCACATTGGTTTTAAGAGCATGGTGATTTGCAGCCACTTTAAGCATTTTTGTTCAGTGGAAAGTGGTAGGGTTTGTGGAAGAATAGCCTACATATATTGATGGCCGAAACAAATAGCTCCAGTGCCTTCAGAAAGTATTCATACCCCTTGACTTATTACACATTACACAATTCAAAATGTATGAAATCGTTTTTTTCTCTCCCCCATCTACACGCAGTACCACATAATGACAAAATATAGCAAATTTATTGAAAATGAAATACAGAAATATTGAATTTACGTAAGTATTCACACCGCTAAGTCAATACTTTCTAGAAGCACCTTTGGCAGCGATTACAGCTGTAAGTCTGCTTTCCACACCTATTTTAAGCACTGTCAAATTGGTTGTTGATCATTGCAAGACAACCATTTTCAGGTCTTGCCATAGATTTTCAAGTAGATTTATGTAAAAACTCGGCCACTTGGGAACATTCACTGTCTTGTTAAGCAACTCCAGTGTAGATTTGGCTTTGTGTTTTAGGTTATTGTCCTGCTGAAATGTGAATTATTCTCCCAGTGTCTGGTGGAAAGCAGACTGAACCAGGTTTTCCTCTAGGATTTTGCCTGTGCTCAGCTCCATTCTGTTTTATATTTTTTATCCTGAAAACCTCCCCAGTCCTTAATGATTACAAGCATAACCATAACATGATGCAGCCACCACTATGCTAAAATATGGAGAGTGGTACTCAGGAATTTGTTGTATTGGATTTGGCCCAAACATAACACGTATTCAGGACAAAAAGTTAATTGCTTTGACACATTTTTTGCAGTATTACTTTTGATGCAAACAGGATGCTTGTTTTGGAATATTTGTATTCTGTACAGGCTTCCTTCTGTTCTCTCTGTCAATTAGGTTAGTATTGTGGCGTAACTACAGTGTTGTTGATCATCCTCAGGTTTTGCCCATCACAGCCATTAAACTCTAACTGTTTAAATGTCACCATTGGCCTTGTGGTGAAATCCTTTGGCAGTTTCCTTACTCTCTGAGTTAGGAAGGATACCTGTATCTTTGTAGTGACTGGGTGTATTGAAACACCATCCAATGTGTAATAACTTCACCATGCTCAAAGGGATATTCAATGTCTGCTTTTTTTATTTCAATGTCTGCCCTTCTTTAGGAGGCATTTTAAGTCCTCCCTGGTCTTTGTGGTTGAATCTGTGTTTCAAATTTACTTCTCGACTAAGGGACATTACAGATAATTGTATATGTGCGGTATCATGTTAAACGCTATTATTGCACACAGAGTGAGTCCATGCAACTTATTGTGTGACGTGTTACACACATTTTTACTTCTGAACTTATTTAGGCTTGCCATAACAGAGGTTGAATACTTATCGACTCAAGGCATTTAAAAAATATATTATTTTTTATTTGTAAAACATAATTCCACTTTGACGTTATGGTGTATTGTGTGTAGGTTAGTGACATCTCAATTGAATCGATTTTAAATTCAGGCTGTAACACAACAAAATGTAGAAAAAATCTACGTGTGAATACTTTCTGAAGGCACTCAATAAAATGTGTTCATAATATACACCATTTTATGTATGAAGTTCTCTAGCTTCAACCTATCTGTACTTTGTTCCTCTGGATGTCTCGGAACCAAACCTCCTCAGAGTAATTATACATGAAGCCTTCAACCGTTTGTCCTCCATCTCCCTTTGACTATTGAATTGCAATGCATTTCGTTAGCCCAGGGTATTATGCACAGACGGAGCAGGTGATGACTCAAAATTCAAACAAGAAATTCATCCTGAATCTCTGCCCTTCAAGTCAGCCATTTTGGTGGTTATAGCTGTCCTATTGGCCAGCTGTCTTTTTCCTTTAGAATGGATGGGCTCCTATTGAACAGGATGTCTTCATTACCACCTGGCGCTCAGCATTTCAAGGTTATCAGATGTACTGTGCTGTTTGCAGGTATAATCGTTTGTCAAGATCAAAAGGTTTAAAACCAGGCAATGCTTTACGAGGGCCAATTTCCTGGACCCAGATTAAGCCTACTCCTGAATTAAAAAGAATCTCCAATGAAAGTGCTTTTTAGTTCAGAAATAGTCTTAACTTGACATGATGATGACCAAAGACACATTAGGCTTTAAAGAGGCTAAACAACAGGGGTTAAAAGGTGTCTGTGATAAATGCCTCTTTCTGTGGCCAGGTGCCTTTCTCCTGTGATAAATCAGACTTCCTGATTTAAATTATTTATACCCTGGATAAAGAGATGCAGCAGTGCTCTCTTCCATCCTCCCTGTATGTGTCTCTGGGTTTCCTCTTCTTTAAGACCTGGCTACATTTTAAACCATTTTAAACAATCAGCCTTGCGTGTTTAGACTAGAAGGCTAATGGGGGCGTGGTAGAGGGAGAGACGGAGAGGGAGATTCTATCCAACAGCTCTACTGCTCCACAGCACAGGCCAAAAACAGAGGGATTTCATTCTCTCCCGCAGCGTTTGCTGTCCTGACGTTTATTACGCGGTTGTCTTTAGTTTCATTACACTCAAAGCAGGGCAACTCGTTTTTATAGGAGAAAAAAATAGATGACCTCTCTCTGGAGAGACAGCAGGACATAAAAGGGCAGTTGTTTGAAATGTGTACACAAATCACGGATGGGATAATTTACTCAGGCCTATTTGCCAATGTACAGTAGTCTACAGAAAGCTTTTAGTCCATATAAATAAGTCAGGAGGGAGCAGAGTAAGAGCTGTGAACCTTTACAAAGCTGGAGGGGTTTACTGGACTAGGTTTCTTTGAGGCCTTTGTTTCTCCAGATTCTGTGAGTGTTTTTAAGTGTGGTGAGAGGGCGCTCAAAGTGGCTGCAAATCATTCACTGTGGTTCCAATCTTAGCAGGGCCTGTATGTTTCTCATGTTTGTTACGCTTCCAAAACTCTGCATGAACAGCACATCATGAAATGTGTTTCAAAGGAATGCGTCATATTTAGATTTTGTACTTGACATCATTTTGTAATTTACTAATCCTTCAGCATTTCAAAACCACTGTTCTGTTATGTTTATTCTCGTTTTAAAACTGATTTTCATTTGATATTACATGGTTGTGAAAATGGAACTAGTTCTTTTGGGTCTGTGGGAGGAAGCTTACAGCTGCCATGGAGAACAAATTGCTCTCTTGCTGCCATGGGGAACAAATTGCTGTCTTGCTGGATCCCAATCGAACTAAAATTATTTCCGTCTCTTGAATAAAACATTTAATTATAATCTATTGGGTAAAATAGCTGCTCCCTACCATCTGCAATCAGGTGGAAGTTTTTTGTCTGTTTGCTAGATTGCTTCTGTTTGTAGAAATCCATCCAATGTGCTGTATGTTTTAAAGCATTCCTGTTCATCAGAGCATAAATAGATGTATGGCTTCATCCATTTCTTCTTTTTATCATGGCTACTCTTCAATAAATTCAAATAGTTTAGCCACTAAAATTAATTTGAGAAGAAAAATAAAAACCTATTAAAGCATAATTGTGCTCCATATTGTTGCATGGTTCCTACATATGAGTGCATTTGGAATGGGAAAAGTGAGAGGGCTTGTGGGTGGAATGTAAAGTGACTGGAATTTCTTCATAGACAATGCACCACATTGGCTTGTAATGAGTCATAGATATCTGGCATTCTTCCGATTACCAACAAAAAGCGATCTTATTTTTCAGTCATAAGCACTGTAGCTACAGTTTTGAATGATGTGCAACCTAGTTGCACCTCTTATTTTTAATTGTTTTTATTGATATGTTGAATTCACAGTATCGATAAAGGTTTTGCAAATTAGGATAGCTTGTCTGCCTCTCCTCTCCCTTCTCCTGCAACAGTCTTCAGGATTTTACATCCATGCTCTCACCTTAGCCTAGGGCTAGGCTCTTAGGCCACCAAGGCTTCCATTTCTTCCATCATATCATCTTGAGTAGACAGTCAGGTATTGCGTGTTTATTTCTTACCATGGGGTGTCATAAGCCTTCTCCAACTCCATGTTTTTTGTCACCCTTTTATGCCAGTAGCCAAACTATCCCGTTTGTTTTCACAGAAGTGGAAGATGACAATCTACCATGCGGCATCTGCCATTTCACCTGCTTGAAGCTGCACTCTACTGTACTCTGCATTGAGGACCTGATAACTAGGAATGCTTTTGAAATGTACTCAACATTTGCTGCCATTTTCCTCAGGTGTTTTAGGAGGACATTCAGAAAAACATATTGAGCAGGAATAGAACGAGACCTTTGAATGACGGTTCCATTTTCACATATACTTTTTGTTCAACAGTTTTTTTAAAGTTTTTTTTTTAGTACATTTGAATGTTCAGCTCTTATTGCTCATTCGCTGTCTCGTTTTTATTCCAGGAAGTTCCCTCTGAAGCAGGGAGTGTCTGCATATAAAATGGTCTGCAGTTCTCTGCTTCATAGGTCAGAAGCTTGTTTATTTTGTCTCTGTGGCTACGTTCAGTCCCAACTAAATTGTTTGAACCTGTATGAGAAAAAGCTCTATTTGGCACGCATCATCTTACACACCAGATAATCTTCATTTCATTTGAACATCCCTCTACGTGTAGATTTCCCAGTTCATTTCTGTTCACGGCAAATGCTATTGAAAATCAAGTCCCAGTGTCACTGAAAGATGGCTAGAGAATTGGATTACTGCACGTTCTGGGGCACAATTTTTTTGCAGATTGAATTAGAAACTCTCTACGTATCAATTTCAGATAATTAGATATTCATGTCAGAAAATGCATGACTTTCCATGTATATTATGTTCTATAATATGACTCTTTTCCCCCATTTTTTTGTGTCAGAACACACTACATACACTCGCACACACATAGACACACTCACACATCATGATGCAATAAAATAAAAGGGAAAATTATAATTGGATGACCAAAGAAAATTTTTAAAAACGGGGAAAAACAATAATGCACAAATTTCGCTGCTTGAATGGGACTGCTAGCCAATGCTGGTTGAGATGCCTTTATTTACTCTCCACTTATATACACTGTAGATGCCACCACCGTCTCCTCTTCTATGACCATGGAAGGCCCTCGCAGTGCTTTTCCCACCTCTTCCAGCTCCATCGTGCACTCCACTACCTCAGCCACCGACCAGACCTCTGCTCACACCGGCATCGCCGCTCCAGATGAAGGTGTAAGTAGCAGAGCGGTGGCGGAGATGCTTGGCGCCGAGGGCGGGACTGGCAACAGTGGGAGTGCTGGTGGCGGCAGGGCTGGCGGCGAGAAAGGAGGAGGGGCCGGATCCCTAGGTGGAGGAGGAAGAGGGGGGGCATCCCAGGAGGCCCAGCAGCACCACCAGATGACCCCCTCCAAGCGGCGGACGGTGCTGAACATCTCGCCTCCGCCCGAGGACCTGTTTGACGACAGCCGCATGTCCTGCCAGGAGGATCAGCTCCAGGACTCCGAGCAGAGCAATAGCATCTGGATGGATGACTCCGCCTCTAACTTCAGCATTGTCAGCTCCAGCTCCTACAACGACAACACAGAGGTGCCCCGGAAGTCCCGCAAGCGCACCCCCCGCCAGCGACCTGGGCCTAAGCCTGCCTCGGCCGAGGAGGCCAGCATGGACGTGTTTGATGCAGACAGTGCCAAAGGGCCTCACTTTGTGCTCTCACAGCTGGGCTCAGACAGCAAGGCCTGTACCAAAGGAAGGTGGGTGCCCTTGGATCTCTTTTACAGTGAAATTAGCCCATGTGGAAACCTATCTAGCCTACTGTTTACTTCCTTTTGGTTTGCAGAGTTAACTTTCCTGTTCTTTTACATCTCTGAGATGGCTCTATGGACTTTGGTTGAGTTTCAGTTTGAATCTTGTCTGGAACACAGAATGGAAATATTTTTAGAAATACATTAAGACAAGTTAAATGTCATAAAGTGATTAATTAATCGAAAAACACTGATAGACTTATAACATTACAACTACTATTGAATGGACATCTCAACAGAACTGTTCATTCTATACCATGCCTGATTTTGAAGAAGTCTATCTAAATTTGCTCCATACTTATTCCCATTGTTAAGATGTGTAAACCACTATACCACAAGCGGAAATCGTACCAAACCACTGGCTAAACGTTTGTCTGTGCTTGAAGAAGAGCTGGCAGATCAGAGGCTAGGGAGGGGCAGGATACCACAGCACAAACAATGGTCAGCCATGGTGAATCACACTGAGCCTCTTTGAAAAAGCGTTGAGAAAGCAGAGGTGATTAAATAAACCAATAAGTCCATCTCCTAAGAGGTTCTGATGGACTCTGCTTGGTAGTGAGCCTCCAAACTCTGCATTGCTCACTAGTGTCACTGGGAAACCATGGCAGCTATTTGGGGATCCCTCACTAGTTCCCTGCTGCTCTCCAGTTCCAAATAGTTCCCCTATGCTCCACCATACACACACAAACACACACAAATATTTGCTGGTGGGGTCACAGCTTGGCTGGAACTTTGATAGTAAGTGGATGGTCTCCAAGTCCTGTCAAGTTCTCTTCCACTGAGAGGAAGTTTGGTGCCAACAGTGGAGCTGATCTTTCCTCCCCTTACATAAATGAACACAAGGTGGAGAGGAGTTGGGGTGAGGGTTGCCGCCACTGCCACCCAACGCCAGGTTGTGCGGCCCTCAGTCCCCAATGATTACAAGGTCACAGGCAGGGTTAGGGTTAGCAGGGGACAGGGCTGTGAATGAGTGAAAGGAAACAGTCCCCTGCATTAAATATAAGCAAGTGTATTGTAGTCAATGTTAGTGTTGCGTGTTTCAATGTAGGTTGTTTAGGAGCTGTTGGGCTGACACAGTAGCTAACCAGTCTGTCTTGCAGTTCGGCAGATGGCCCCCAAACAACCCATCAAAAAGGTGGGACCCTAGCGAGCCAGTTCCCTCAGAAGAGTGAGGGCAAGGAGCTGAAGATCCTGGTCCAGCCTGAGACCCAGCACAGAGCCCGCTACCTGACTGAGGGCAGCAGGGGGTCAGTGAAGGACCGCACTCAGCAGGGCTTCCCCACCCTAAAGGTACGCCTTAAACCAGCAACAGGACCAGGGGGGCTGGGGCCTCTAGGGCTTTTTGTGGACGGTCAGTGCCCCATAGACGGGTCACTGTTTTGATTCTACCCCTTTGGAAATATGCCTTTATCTGTCCTTCATCAAATGCCACCATCAACCTGCTCCATACTCATTGTTACATAACACCTCTACATTGGGTTAACATGTCAGTGATTCAGTGATTGTCACAGGCTATGTAGAAACTTGTATAAAAAGTCATGCAACATATCAACAGGTTATTTTCTTTTTATGAAATAAGGTTTAATAGCTAGCTGTTACAACACACGTTGGAAGGCAGCACTCAGGTGGTAGAGCATGGCTCTTGCAACGCCAGGATAGTGGGTTCAATTCCCATGAATGAATAAGTCGCTTTGGATAAATGTGCCTGCTAAATGCAATATATTATATAACCTACATAAAAACAGATTTTCTTCTTCTTCGTCCACCGAGAAAAGAGGTAACTATCATTATTCTCTTTAAGTAATGATAGCCACCGCAAATCTTGGCTTTGTTTTCATTTCTTTGTCATATCTCAGTATCAGCATTGCTATTCACAATGTATTCCATATTTCAAATGTTTTACTCTCAAAGTAGACAGCAAAACAGACAGTTGTGCAGTGACAGTTCTGTTATCATAGAATGCTATAAGATACCATCTTACTAAGCAGAAAGCTGCCACTGTCTATCACGTATTCACTTTTGTATGTTATTTTAGCTGCACCCTTTTGGCTCTTGTGAAAACTATCACTTGCACAATATATTCCACGCTCAAAATTCTCTAGTGACTTACAAAAATAGGTAGAGCTGACATTGGAGCAGCTGTGCTATTTTCTGATTTGAGTGTTCTTTGTTTCCTTGTCCACAGCTGGAGGGTGTGAATGAGGCAGTGGTGCTGCAGGTGTTTGTGGGTAATGACGCTGGGCGTGTGAAGCCACATGGGTTCTACCAGGCCTGCAGGGTAACTGGGCGCAACACTACAGCCTGCAAGGAGGTGGACATCGAGGGCACCACTGTCATTGAAGTGTCCCTGGACCCCAGCAATAATATGACCCTGGCGTATGTATCTGCTTATTGCCATAGCTGTTGCAATTTTGTAAAATCACACATACTGGAGACTGCTCCTCTTAGTAGACCGCCAATGGGAGTGTGTTGGGGGCTGTTGCAGCCGCTGGGGCCTTGTTCAGCAGGCCTGCTTGCCAGTCTAACAGCTGTGCTGTGTGTGTCTCTCTCTGCAGGGTGGACTGCGTGGGGATCCTGAAGCTGCGTAACGCTGATGTGGAAGCTCGTATCGGGGTGGCCGGCTCCAAAAAGAAGAGCACGCGTGCCAGGCTGGTGTTTCGGGTCAACATCCCCAGGCCGGACGGCTCGGTGCTCACGTTACAGACACCGTCGTCCCCCATCCTGTGCAGTGAGTAGCTTTAGGTTATTCATAGCATCTGCCCACCGGAGTTCTCTCAGGAACGCTGTCGGAGCTTAGAGCTGACGCACGTCACCAGGGGATTAGGGGGAGGGAGAGGTTCATTCAGGGGGTTGGGTGGACTGGAGGAAAATGAAAAGGAGCTTGGATGTAAATAACAAGGATGTAAATAATGAAATCTCCGTTGGGAGCCGTTACTGTCAAAATTTGACTGGATAGTCTTATGAGCATTTGTAATTTAGGTTTGTTTTATTTGTTTTGATCTCGTTTTTAAGTTCCAAGCTGAAGAGTTGATTCAGTCTAGAAGTTTCATTTCTAATGCGTTATGTATGCTTAGCAGATCATTTTCTAATTTAAGTACATTTTCAGACACCATGTCTATAGACTCTCTTCAGCATCATGTGTTCCTCCCGTTGTGGGCATAGGGTGTGGCTGTGAGTGGCAAAAACAGGAAAGACTGCTCTGGGGTATAAGAAATTCTATTTGTCGGTGGTTTTAGAAGCAGAACTTCACCAAAAAAACGAGGGAGAGAAAGAAAGGCCGAAGAAAGAGGTGTGGACTTTTTTTGTTTACAATGCCAGAGTGCAATCCGACCAAGCAAAAATCTGTCCATAAAATATAAATCTCCAATGGCGTCTGTCTGTGTGTGTTGTGCTGTGGAGCGGGGTGGTGAGAGTGTTGAAGGCCTGTGAAAACTGGGAGGTGGGAGGAGTCTGAGCTTGTTGTTTATAGAAACTTGGGGACTTCTATTTGCCTGTGAGAAAGGGGGACTGCAAAGATACTGTCAACTTTACCTATAGTACAGTCATTTTACTGTCTGGTTAATGATCATATACTGTAAAATAACAAAAAAAAATACTTAAAATCTCAAGCACATGCTCAAGCACATATTTTTCCTGGCAAAGCAATTAAAGCACAATTACTATTTCCCCAAGATTACACATGTGCCTTCCAAGAAATCACAAGGTACTCTTGAGCAATTGTTTTAAGCTTTTCTGTTGGCATCCCCTGGTTCCTCTGAGAAGTCCAGCAGTTCTGTACTCGTGACAGAATATTAGTTAAAGAGGCTAGGTCAAGCAGAACTCAGAGCCTGACGGTCTGTTTGTCCTGTCTACAGCCCAGCCTGCAGGGGTGCCTGAGATTCTGAAGAAGTCCCTCCACAGTTGCTCGGTGAGGGGTGGTGAGGAGGTCTTCATCATTGGGAAGAACTTCCTCAAGGACACCAAGGTCATATTCCAGGAAAATGTATCAGGTAGGTCTACACAACCAATTATTGTCTGAAATCCATGTACTTACAGTATATGAATAACTTTTATATTTATTCCTTTACCTACCATACTAATGAAACCGTTCATTGTTTTCCCCCCTAAGATGAGAAGTCTTGGAAGGCAGAGGCTGAAATTGACATGGAGCTGTTTCACCAGGTAAATAAGCTTATTCTCTGCTTATTGTGGTCCTAGAATGATTCATGCTAATGATTTAACGGGGTGATTAGATAACAGCAGCCATTTGATATTTGTAGGTTTAGATGTAATCATCTTAAATGGCTACTCACTCAGGGAGGTGAATGGCCTCATTGTTTTGTCACCTAATTACTGTGAGCCACAGTGGTAAGTGTGTCTCAACAGTCCTGCATAAACCTTTGCCCTTGGGAGCCAGAGGGTCAGAGCTTCGTTAGCTAAGCCTCAATCAGTTGTCTGAGCCCTGAGGTGTTTAGATGTCTTTCAAATGCTACTCACAATTTGTAACCAGGCAAACTATGTAAATCACCGCCACGCCTTTTACTAGTCAGCAAAGTTTGAAAGGTGTTGCACATCTGAACTAGTTGATGACGTACGGAGTCTCCAGTTCATCGTCTGTGCCAGGATTATGTCCATTGTGGCTCTCTCTCTCTTTCAACTCTACATTGTGCTGACATCGCTTGATTATTTAATCTAAGTCATTTTGTGCTTGCACCTGTTTTATAAGGGATGTTGACACGTTTGTCACATGACTTGATGTATGTAATTATAAGACTGGGGCTACTGTACATTTCTGTTAGCTAAGTGGATTTGTCTGTTATGCGTTTCCCCTCAGAATCACTTGATTGTGAAGGTTCCTCCTTACCAGAACCCAGCCATCGCGTCTGCAGTGTGTGTGGGAATGTACGTGGTGACCAATGCTGGCCGATCCCATGACGTGCAGCCTTTTACATACACTCCAGAACCAGGTCTGTTTATAAGTCCATGAACAAATGTTCTTTTGTTTCACCTTCTGCGCCACATTAGGACCAAAGCGAAATTTCCTCAGCATGTCTTCAGCCAGTGTAAATTACAACCATTACTCTACCACCACAACTGTATTAGGTGGATATATCATCTAGCCTGCTCTAAATTTACCATTACAGTCCTTAGTACAGGAAGCCATGTCCACTCGGGAAGAGGGGGGTATTTGTCTCCTCCTTTTTTCTCATCACTTCCAGGCGTCAAAACGTCCTCTGGGCACTGTGGCACGAACTATCAATGAGTGAGCAGGAAGTGACAGAGAAAGGAACTAAAACAATGAAACAAAACATGGAAGTGTAGATGATCCATCTAAAAACAAAAATACCCTTTTATATACAGTATGTACTAAACATGATACCGGATTAGGCAGCGCCCTATACAAAACAGTCAAGTCATACAGATTTATTCCTGATTGTTTTTCACTCTATACAATAACATTTCATATTATATTATATTTTTGTATATGAAAACCTGACATGCAGACGATGGAGAATGAGACTGGGTATGAAGAATAAGGTTATCTGATTTGCATGTCCATAACTCAACCTGCTTATCTGTGTACGTCTCAGTGGACATATCTGTGAAGAAAGAAGTTCCATCTCCAGGCAAGCCCTGCTCTTTTGATCAACGGATGAAAGGTATAGTATATCTCTACCATGCTGTATCGTGTGTTCTTGTTTGTAATGCAATGGTGTGTGGGAGGGGTATCAATGTATTCCGGTATCTTGGCTTTCAGTATGACAAAATTGTAACATTGTCATTCATGCCCCTACAGTAATTGATGGTGCCTTGATGCCCCCAATGTTGCCTCTTGTGAAGAGAGAAGAGGTCACTCCAATGGAGGTCTCCAGCAACCTCTCTTCTGCTGGCGTGTTCAAGGTAAAAGTTCTACAAATGCATTCCCAGCCATGGCTGTGATAATGCCTCATTTAATAGTATAATCATATCCATATGAACCATATCGATCTTTCCCCCAATATATATGAAAAGCTAGCAGGTATCATCTGTTTTTTTGTATTCTCAGCGGACCCCCGATGTCATGTGTTCGGCCCAGCAGACACTGGACATGAGTTCCAACCTTCCCCCCAACAACAGCCCGTTCTCCAACTCCTTGCCGCCACCTGCCAGTGACCCTAAAGAATCCCAAACAGCAGTCTTCAACACTGCAGAGGCCCTGAGCACCATACAGAAGCAGGACATCGCTCCCACCAACTCCTTTCCCGTGCCTGCAGACTCTCTACTCCAACCTGGACCTCAGCAGTTCCTCCTGGAGCCCAGAGAGGGGCTGGGGCAGGACAGGGCCGGCAACAATGCTGGGGCGGTAGGGAGGCTCAGTCAACATGTGGAGGCCCCTCAACCTGCCCCCCAGCAGCACCAGCTGCCCGTATTCCCCCCAGACGATGTGGCCCAACTGGAACAAGCAGTGAGACAACTGCAGGCTAAAGGGTACTGCAGCCAACAGCAACAGCGACAACAGCAACAGATTCAGCAGCAACAAATTCAGCAACAACAGCAGCAACAAATTCAGCAACAACAAATTCAGCAACAGCAACTACAGCAACAACAACAGATTCAGCAGCAACAAATTCAACACCAGCAGCAACAACAGCAACAGCAAGTGTTGGAGAACCTGCGGCAGGAGCTGTTTAAATCACAGATGCCAATGCATTGTGGCATATTCCAGGGTGGTTCTCGAGGTGAGAACGCTGAACAGCAGGGTTCCCAGCAGGGCATGGTGCAGAACCATGGTTCCCTCTTTCAGCAGGCCCAACAACAGCAGCAGCAGAGGCAACAACAGAAACAGCAGCAGCAAGCAGCACTCTTTCAGCAAGCCAATGAGCTCCTCTCCATTCAGACCAACTTCCTCCATCAGACCCCTTCTCATCCCTCTCCACCCCTCTTCCATAACCCCAGCCCCCTGGCTGAGGCACAGGACCCACAGGGGGCGCTGTTCCACACTCAGAAGGCCTCTCCCACCCAGGAGCAGGTCCAGGCAACCCTCTTCCAGAACACCCTGACAGTGTTGAGTAGGACCAGCCTCTCCCCAGAGCAGCCCCCCTCTGTCGCCAACCTGTTCCTCCCCCAGGGTGCCCTGCCTGGGCAGCTCTCCGCTAGCGGCAGCCAGCAGCAGCAGCTGGCCTTCCTCAGTGCCCTGCAGACCTCAGCCCCTGAGCCCCAGTCAGTGTTCCAGGCTCAGACCCAGCTTTCCCCCATCCAGCAGGGGACCCCCATGGAGCAGCAGCAGCCCTCCCAGCCCCAGTCTCAGCCACCTCAGCAGAACTCCATGTTTCAGAACATCTCCCCTCATCCACCTGCAAACACTCTCTCTCAGACCCAGCAGCAGCAGGCTGGCCTACTGTTCTGCAGCAACCCCCTCTCCACTCCAGAGCAGCCCCCCAGTCTGCTGTTCAGTGGCCAGGGCCAGATGCCCCCCATGAGCAGCAGCAGCCTGAACTCTCAGGAGCCCCAAAACCCCTCCATGCTGTTCTCTCAGGCCAGCATGGTGACGGTTAGCCAGCAGGAATCCTCTGAGCCCATGGCCTTCCTGGACCAGAGCCAGGTGGTGGGGAACCCCTCAGAGCCTTGCCAGCAGGGCCTGTTCCAAGAGCAGCAGCCCATGCAGCTGATCACCAGCTCCAACAACGGCCCAGAGCAGCCCGTCTCTCTCTTCATGCCCCAATCCAACATGGCTGCCCTGCAGGGTTGCATGGCTGCCCAGGTGCTCCCGCAGACAGGCATCTTCAGCACTCAGAATGGGGTGGCAGGCCTGCAGACCACCACCTCCTCCCCCGTGCAGCAGCCAGGGTCACTGTTCCACACAGCAGTCAGTGGGAGCCTCAACCAGCCCAGCGAGACCCAGCAGCCAGGCCTCTTCCTCTTTGGGATTCAGAACGGTAAGGATTCATGATTATGTGATCTGTCCTTTTATCAAATGTCATCTTTTTAATATGCTCCAGAAAAGCATATGACATTGTTTGGTTTTCATTAAGATTTCATGTGGCATGTAGTCAGTGACTACCCCTTTCTCCCCCATACAGAGTGTGGCCAGCTGATAAACTCTCCTGGAACCACTCTGTCTGATCAGATCATTGCCATCAGTCAGTCTGGTCAGAACCAGAGAGAGAGCGAGGCCCAGATCCAGTCGCTGCTCAACCAGTCCATGTCTGAGTCAGGGAGCATGCAGAACAGCATGACGGCCTCCCAGAACATGGAGAAGATAGATGACCTGCTCGTCAGCCTGCAGGAGCAGGGCAACAACCTCACTCGCTCCTACTAGGCCTGCTATAGGTTTCAGGTGAATGCTCATCTCTATATAAACATTTGAAAAGTTTGGTTTACCAATGTGTTTAAAACGGTTGCACTTTTGTTGTTCAGTTTAAACATCTTGAGGGTATCTCAGAAAGCAGGATTAACCATTTGGAATTCTAGTTCAAATTTGAATCACTGACTACTGTTTACATGCTTCTATGTCCTTTAAACATGTAATTGCCCCTCCCTTTAGGAGCCCAGAAGACCCCCAGTGTGAACCCCCATTACAGATGTCAGAAGACCCCCAGTGTGAACCCCCATTACAGATGGCAGAAGACCCCCAGTGTGAACCCCCATTACAGATGGCAGAAGACCCCCAGTGTGAACCCCCATTACAGATGGCAGAAGACCCCCGGTGTGAACCCCCATTACAGATGGCAGAAGACCCCCGGTGTGGACCCCCATTACAGACGGCAGAAGACCCCCGGTGTGGACCCCCATTACAGATGGCAGAAGACCCCCGGTGTGGACCCCCATTACAGATGGCAGAAGACCCCCGGTGTGGACCCCCATTACAGACGGCAGAAGACCCCCCGTGTGAACCCCTATTACAGATGGCAGAAGACCCCCAGTGTGAACCCCCATTACAGACGGCAGAAGAATGAAAACAAACTCAACGGTGGGCTCCTGTCCGAACTCCAAGTTACATGTAAGCCTCAGCGGCCTTTTTCTCCAAGGACAGTTTTCATGTGTAGATGCTCCACAGTGGCGCTGAGCAGGGCACCAGTCCTCCACTGCATCTAAACCTGGACCTCAAAATAGGACATAGGTTGTAGTTACCCCACAACTGTCAGTGTGTTCAGTGTATCTCGCAGCTAGTCGCCTCCAGCTCTTAATGAAACATGACACTATGTAATGTTTGGCTAACTCATCAGTTCTCAGAGCAGCACTTTGCGGTGTGGTTTAATAAGGATGGTGGTAGAAGCTACCACAGCATTCTGTCTTCTCCAGGACCAGAGTGTGGGCTCAGAATTGTTTATAACGCATTGTTGTCCTTTTTATACGAAATTAAAAGTATTTTAGGAAATAGCAAAAGAAAATATACAGTTCGTGAAAAATAAACCTTTGTAAGATATTTTGACTTTAGTTCTTTCAGCACTTTACGATGCTTTCCTTTTGTGGCCAGTTACTCATTAAGTTGGCCTATGCATTCACTAGTCAGCTATTAAGTCAGTACATCTCGACAACTTTATTACTCATGCATGTGTTTTGAGTTATGGCTTTAGTTTTTTTATTGTTCCTTTCATGAAATACCAGTTTCTTATTGGCAGCCATCTTCCCATTACCCATTCATGAGAATAACTCCAAATATTTGAGTATTACACCATGGATTTCTTTCCCTGATTAGACTCTGTAGTACGAGAGATGCTCTAGATTAGGGTCAATGTGGATCAAGAGAAAAGAAATCATCCAGCCTTTAAATTATTAATTTCCAGTCTACACAATTAAATAATAGGCCTACATTTTGAATAAATCAGAACCATATATGTGTACTATATACCAGTGTGCACGGTTGTCTGATGTAATTAAAGAGTATATTGTTATTTGTATCATTCTATCGCAAATGTAGTTAATGTGTTGTTTTGTAAGGATGTCTCCATGGAAGATGTTTGTATTAGCTCATGTCTGGCACGCACAAACTGGACTTTTATCCATAGATCAGAGAGGAGTTTTCCGTATGTTTGTCTTACTGTAAAATACCAACGCTCTTGCCGACAGTGGGCCACCCCAGGACCTGAGTCAAGGCCTCAAGTCACAGCCTCCTTTTTCGTCTTCATGAATGGCCAGTTTTATGGCTCATATTGATTGGTGTGTTCATATTTGTCGTTTGAGACTCGCCATGTTTTGACAGGAAGAAAGTGGTGAAAATGACTGGAGCAGTTATCTGTTTTGCCTTGACCATGAATGGTTGTTTGTAGTTGGATTATTAGTGTCAGGCGTGATATACAGGTGTATGATCTTAATTTAATCACTCTTTTGTTGCTGAGAATTTTCCTGCACTGCAAGATAAACTTTTATTATTATTATTTGTATTTTATCGTTTTTGTATATATTTTTATTGTACTTTTTAACCCCAATTTCATGATATCCAATTGGTAGTTAGTCTTGTACCATCGCTGCAACTCTGCAACTGCAACACGACTCTGCCAAGCCGCACTGCTTCTTGACACACAGCTCGCTTGTGTGTCAGATTTCGACTTTGAAATTTCAGACATGATTTACCCTAATGAAAAATGTATCAATCCCAACAAAAATGTCCATTAATTATAATCCACAGAATAATTCGCATTTCCTTTTGCTGCAGGATTATTTTTCTGCTGTAGCAAACTGGCTCAAATTAAGACCCTACACCTGTACTGCTGCCAAACTGGTTTGTGCTTTTATTCTTTACATGTGAGTATTGGGCTGGAGTGGAGCCAACAGTAAGATTGTGTCTTGTTTTTAGTCTGAATCTGAGTATACACATGAACAAGGGGCTGGTCTCTGATGACAACAAAAACAGCTTTGTTGAGTGCCTCCATCTTTCTCTCTTAGTGTTGTTGTCTTTTATTGTGGGTTCTTAACATCATTACCTCTTATTCACTTTAAAAACAAGCAAATTTTTTAAATGGAGAGTATTTAAACTATTTTTAGTAATGTGATTGGTGGGGCCCCATATTCCCCATCCCAGAGTTTGAGCTGTGTTCTTTTAGATATTTAAAGGGACCCTACTCATGAAGAATGAACCGTTAAGTTGCTTTAGAGAAAAGAGCTGTCTGTGATTGGCTTTCTTCAACTCTTGTGAAATATTAGTAGTTTTGTTTCCAATAGTCATGAGTATTTGTGAATTTTTATAAGATTTACAAATATTTTATCATATCTTTTTTACTGGTGTAGTTCTAATACATCTTTTCAGAAATCATATCTAATTTATTTGGTATTTTTTGTCTTAGATATTGTCTAAATTGTGTCCCACAATCATATTTGTGCTACAAATGACTTGATGTACAAGTTTGGTTCTGATTTAACTCCGTAATTGTATTAATATTAGTTATGTGGATTTGGCCCTTCCCCACCTGTTGAAACTGTAGTTGGCTGTGGTCTTGTGTGACATATCTGTCAGTGAAGCTTATCTTCTCCCTGTAGAAGTGAGGACAGGGATACAACTTTATGATTGAGGGAGTTAAAATGTACCATGTACACTGAGTCACATGTACATTCCTGTGCATTGTTTTCTTCCCTTTGATAGATTTCTGTTCATATGCCAGGTTGAGATTAATTGTACAGTATGTTTGTCCAAATCTGATAGTTTAAAGTCAACTCCTTGTGATATCATTCATGAAACATTGAACCTATACTGTCACATCTACAACTTATTTCACCTCTTGAATAAGGAAAGTGAAGGAAGTTATTGGACAACTATGCCAGTTATAAAGCCATACAGACAGTTAAAACAGCATCTATTAAATATTTGTTAATAGGGTTTACAAAAAACTCCAAACGCATAATGTGTTTGTTACCTCAACCCGAGCAGGTTGCTAATCAGGCCACCTTACTCAACATTGGACCAATTACAATGATAAAGTACATTCTTTATATATAGTATACCTACAATATTTTGGCGGCAACATGTTAATGTTTTGTGTTATGAATACACAATAAGATTGTTATTTTCAAGCATAAGCATATTGAGTGTAAAAATACCTATTTTCAAATGTAACCCATGAATATCTCATGTAGTATGAGCTTTGACAAAATAGGAGGGCTATTTGTCAACTAGGCTACATGTTTTACATTGATGACGACATGAGTCTTTGTAATTGAGTGTTGCTATACTTTATTGTGCCGGTAAAGGTTTCATTTATTGAAGACCTAAAAATGAAAGTCTTTTCCTACTCAACCAATGACTACAGAAATGCAGGGGTCACCTTGAAAGTTCAGCTATATTTTTAGCATATTTGCACCCAGACTAACCAATGATTTATGACATCAGTGTACAGCAAATATATTTTAGAAGTATTGCTCAGTACATTGGATGATATACTTGTGCCTTGACAAACTTTTATAGTAGAGACCAGATTTATCTTGTACCATTGTTGCCTGTTTTATTCACCACTGTGACACTAATGTCAGTGGTTATTAGCCCCTGATAACTAGTATCTTGCAAGCCATACGACTTGTGTGCTTCAAATGCCGTACAGAAATGAGTGACCAGATAAATGTATAGTGTTGTGCATCTGATTTATTTTCACAGAAATATGAATTGCATTTGTTTAATGTCGGTGCAATTTAAGTTGTCTCAAACTGCTATGCAGCTTGATTCAATATAAAATGTTACTTTTTTAATATATATTTTATCTATCTAGCCTCTCTTGATTGTTCATTGCAAAGGGGAACCCATAACGAAATATTGTAATTATGTTAATTATTTATGTAACTTTTTGAAATAGTATTGATGCTGTGTGCCACTGGGATTTTATTTTATTTTTATGATTGGGCTTGTGTCAGTCAAGACAAACCCAAATTTCAACCTAATTCAAACAAACTTGTCATTCAGAATTTTCATCAAGGGTGTTTTGTTTTTATTATAAATGTCATCAGTTAGTCCGTTCACACAATGTTCTGTTTGTGTCCCCTTAATCTGTCTGGCTTTGGTTTGATGTGAAAGTCTGCTTTATTTCCATTCATTTATTTTCTGGTGATCAGTATTGAACCTGTTGATAGCATGGGGAGTGCATATCACCTATGTGTTTTTAGCTACCATGTGAACAACTGTTAAATATTACCCTTTAAAAAATGTATCTATATAAAATGTATTTTTGCTTTTGTTGGGGCATTTGTATACTCTTGCAATTATATTTATGTAAACCTGCTGGTATCTATATTAATAAAGATAGATGATATGTTTTCCTTTGTCTAGTTGATTTCCCCACCCTCTGATTTCTGGTTTTGGTTCGATTTTTGCATTTGATCAACTTTTTGTTTTTGCTCAGGAGACACAAAGACAACATGAAATTCCCATACCGTGAAAGATTGGAAATGGCAAAATCACAAGCACATCAATCTAATTCCATTTCAAGAGTAACATAACTAATCATCAATCAAATGCGCCATGGCCTTACCGTAGTTGTCCATCCAAAACATGTTTTAACATTATGGAGGGAGGAGAGCGAGGGAAGTAGAAAGGGAAAAAACATGCTTGCATGCTCAGAAACCAGATGAATATGATCACATATTCAAATGTAATTTAATATTGTGATTAGAGATGTATAATTAGTAAATTACCTGTGTTCTTCAATGAAGAAGGTGAGGGTTTGGCCGTCAATGTAAATAAGAATTTGTTCTGAACTGACTTGCCTAGTTACATAAATTATAAAAATGAAGACCGCCCGCAATAAAATTAACTAATGAGATCCCCCTGGTGGTCTGGGTGCAGTACTACTTTCGCGCAGCGTCTTCTGTGACTGATCCCCTCGAACACGCTGAGATGTCATTGCGTACAGTTCAACGTCAAAATGTGTGTAGGTGCGTTGATCTCGTTTGGAGCTGGAGAGGATGGAGGGCCAGGATAGAAGGTAATGTGGTGTGGGGAAACCGATGGAAGGAAATGGCCAAGTGATGGAAAATCTGATAGAAATGAAAGATGAGGTGTGCCAGAATGATGGCCGAGGGACCAGGATTGATGAAGCCACAGGGAAAGAGTCTGCCTTGAACCTCACTCTGGTATCTAGTGTGATGGCAGGAATCTTTTGAGTGGAATGTATGGAAGGAGTTGACAGTAGGGAGTGATCATTACCCCATACTATGTACAGTAGGTTGAAGGAGGTGTCAGTGGAGTAGACAGGTGGGTGTTTGGAAGGGCAAAGTGGGATCAGTTTCAGGAGCAGGTGATGGCTCGGGTGGATATAAGAGGGGGTGTGGATAGTATGAATAACTGAGTGGGGGGCAGCTACTGAGGCTATACCTAAGAAGTCAGGACAGAGGAGGAGGAAAGCAGTCCAATGGTGGACGAAGGAGTGTGGGGCAATGGTGAGGAGTAGAAAGAGGGAATTTATAGTACTGAGAAGGACACATGACTTCCAACATCTGATTCATCTGACCCATTCCTCCTGACAGACCTGGTGTATCCGAGTCAGGTTTGTAGGCCTCCTTGCTCGCACACGCTTTTTCAGTTCTGTCCACAAATGTTCCATGGGATTGAGGTCAGGGCTTTGTTATGGCCACTCCAATACCTTGACTTTGCTGTCCTTAAGCCATTTTGCCACAACTTTGGAAGTATTCTTGGGGTTATTGTGCATTTGGAAGACCCATTTGCGACCAAGCTTTAACTTCCTGACTGATGTCTTGAGATGTTGCTTCAATATATCCACATAATTTTCCTCCCTCATGATGCCATATATTTTGTGCACCAGTCCCTCCAGCAGCAAAGCACCCCACAACATGATGCTGCCACCCCCGTGCTTCACGGTTGGGATGGTGTTCTTCAGCTTGCAAGCTTCCCCCTTTTTCCTCCAAACATAATGATGGTCATTATGGCCAAACAGTTCTATTTTGGTTTCATCAGACCAGAGGACATTTCCCCAAAAAGTATGATCTTTGTCCCCATGCAGTTGCAAACCGTAGTCTGGCTTTATGGCGGTTTTGGAGCAGTGGCCTCTTCCTACCTGAGCAGCCTTTCAGGTTATGTCATTATAGGACTCGTTTTATTGTGGATATAGATACTTTGTACCTGTTTCCTCCAGCATCTTCACAAGGTCCTTTGCTGTTGTCCTGGAATTGATTTTCCCTTTTCGCGCCAAAGTACGTTAATCTCTAGGAGACAACGCGTCTCCTTCCTGAGCGGTATGACGGCTGCATGGTCCCATGGTGCTTATACCTGCGTACTATTGTTTGTACAGATGATCGTGGTACCGTTTGTAAATTGCTCCCAAGGATGAACAAAAAAATGATTTTGATTTTCCCATGATGTCAAGCAAAGAGGCACTGAGTTTGAAGGTAGGCCTTGAAATACATCCACAGGTACACCTCCAATTGACTCAAATGATGTCAATTAGCCTATCAGAAGCTTCCAAAGCCATGACATCCTTTTCTGGAATTTTCCAAGCTGTTTAAAGGCACAGTCAACTTAGTGTATGTAAACTTCTGACCCACTGGAATTGTGATACAGTAAATTATAAGTGAAATAATCTGTCCGTAAACAATTGTTTGAAAAATTACTTGTCATGCACAAAGTAGATGTCCTAACCGACTTGCCAAACCTATAGTTTGTTAACAAGAAATTTGTGGAGTGGTTGAAAACAAGTTTTAATGACTCCAACCTAAGTGTTTGTAAACTTCCGACTTCAACTGTACATAGGGCAGCAGCCTCTAAGGTGCAGGGTTGAGTAACCGGGTGGTAGCCAGCTAGTGATGGCTATTTAACAGTCTGATAGCCTTGAGGTAGAAGCTGTTTTTCAGTCGCTCGGTCCCAGCTTTGAGCCACCTATACTGACCTCGTCTTCTGGATGATAGCGGGGTGAACCGGCCGTGGCTGATGTCCTTGATGATCTTTTTGGCCTTCCTGTGACATCGGGTGCTGGAGGGCAGGCAGTGTGCCCCCGGTGATGCGTTGGGCAGACCGCACCACCCTCTGGAGAGCCCTGCGGTTGTAGGCAGTGCAGTTGCCGTACCAATGGGTGGTATAGCCCAACAGGATGCTTTCAATTGTGCATCTGTAAAAGTTTGTGAGGGTTTTAGGGGCCAAGACAAAATTATTCAGCCTCCTGAGGTTGAAGAGGCACTGTTGTGCCTTCTTTACCACACTGTTTGTGTGGGTGGACAATTTCAGGTTGCCAGTGATGTGCAGTCCAAAGAACTTGAAGCTTTTCACCTTCTCCACTGCAGTCATGTCGATGTGGATAGGGGCGTGCACCCTCTGCTGTCTCCTGAAGTCCATGATCAGCTTCTTCATTTTGTTGACATTGAGGGAGAGGTTATTTTCCTGGCACCACTACGCCAGGGCAATCGCCTCCTCCCTGTAGCCTGTCTCGTCACTGTTGGTAATCGGGCCTGCTACTGTTGTGTTGTCTGCAAACTTGATGATTGAGTTGGAGGTGTGAGTGGCCACGCAGTCATGGGTGAACAGGGAGTACAGGAGGGGGCTGAGCATGCACCCTTGTCAGGCCCCTGTGTTGAAGATCAGCGTAGTGGAGGTGATGTTTCCAACATTCACCACCTGAGGGTAGCCCTTCAGGAAGTCCAGGACCCAGTTACACAGGGCGGGGTTCAGACCCTGGGCCCGAGCTTGGAGGTAACTATGGTGTTGAAGGCTGAGCTATAGTTCATGAACAGCATTCTTACTTAGGTATTCCTCTTGTCCAGATGGGAAGGACAAGGCAGCTACCTGGTGGATAACGATACACCGCTGGGGAGCGTAATTAGGCCTTTGTTGTTTTCATTCATGATCAATGATGTTTACTCTCAGGTACGGCGTGATATTTGGAGGTCGTTATTTGCAAATGGGGCCTAATGGAAGAGGGGAATAAATGTGCCATACATAGTCAGGAAGGTACAGGAAGCAATTGGATGAGGTAGAGCGGTGGGCATTAATGTGGGGATTCAGGTTTTCTGTAGAGAAAACCCAGTGTTCTTTACCAGGAGGAAGGTGGGAGATGAGGTATGCTTGAGGTTACAGTATATGGGAGAAACTTGGAGAGGGTGGGGGCCTTCAGGTTCTTTGGGGTGTACTTTGACACTAGGCTGACCTGGGCAGAATACATGGAGAGAGTGGTGGGAAAATGTAAGAAGGTGCTAAATGTCATTGGCTGTCTGATGGGGAAGAAGTGGGCGGCTGGGCGTTCCTCATTGAGGACCATGCATGTTGCATTGATCTGATCTGTAATAGACTATGGCAGTATAGCGTATGGTTCGACAGCCCAGACCTCATTGGAAAGGCTAGATGTCATACAGGGGCAAGGACTCAGAATATGCAGTGGGGAGTTTCGGACCTCCCCAGTGTCTGCAATACAGGTGGAGATGAGGGATATGCTATTGCAGATTTGTAAACAGCAGCTGAATTATTGGGTCAACCTACAGGGACATGGGGTGTCTTATCCTGCGAAAGGGATTTTGCAGGCATGCTGGGAACATGAGAGAGGACAGAGCGCAAGCATTGGGTGGGTGGGTAATACTCAGGCGAGGGAGATGAATGGAAGGGAGTTTAGTCCAACGGTAGCTATTCCTGTAAACCCAGCATGGCTACTCCGTCTCCAGTAGTTGACCTAGAAGTGTTGGAGAGACTACGGAACGATAGGGAGGGTGTTGATATATCTGATTTGTTTAAGAGACATCTGGATACTGTGTATCAGGATTTTTGTGGCCATTTACACAGATTGTTCAAAATATCCAAGGACAGCATTTGTAGTGCAGGAATGTGGGGTGGCATTCAGGAAACATATTACAGATCATCTAGCTCTATATACGGCAGAACTGATGGCCATACTGTTGGCCTTGCAGTGGATGGAGGAAGTCAAGCCAGACAGAGTAGTTATTTGCTCTGATTCATGTGCAGTGTTGATGAGTCTTCAGTCCTTTAGATCACGTAGCAGACAAGACCTGCTTTATGATGTACTACAAGCCCATTGCAGGATTAGATAGATGGGTATACAGATAAGATTTACTTGGGTTCCAGTCCATGTGGGGGTGGAGGGGAAAGAGACAGTTGATGTACTGGCTATAGAAGCACTTTGTTCGGGGATGTTGATGTTGTAGTTTCAATGAGCAAGGCAGAGGAAAAAACCCTGATATGGACAGTGATGATGCAGAGATGGCAGGAGCAGTGGAATAGAGATACTAAGGGCAGGCATTTATTGCAAGTATATAGGAATGTTGGGGAGGGGAAGACAGTAGGAAGGGACAGAAGAGAGGAGGCTATTTTTAGATTAAGGCTGGGAAACAGCCAGTTGAATAAGACTTTACATTTGATAGGAAAGCCTTCAACAGGAAAGTGTGATTATTGCCAGGAGATGATCGTGGACTACAGGAAAAGGAGGGCAGTGCACGCCCCCATTCTCATCGACAGGACTGTAGTGGAACAGGTTGAGAGCTTCAAGTTCCTTGGTGTGCACATCATCAACAAACTATTATGGTCCAAACACACCAAGACAGTCGTGAAGAGGGCACGACAACACCTATTCCCAGTCAGGAGACTGAAAAGATTTGGCATGGGTCCTCAGATCCTCAAATTGTTCTACAGCTGCACCATCGAGAGCATCCTGACTGGTTGCATCACCGCTTGGTATAGCAACAGCTCGGCCTCCGACCGCAAGGCGCTACAGAGGGTAGTGAGTACGGTCCAGTACATCACTGGGGCCAAGCTTCCTGCCATCCAGGACCTCTATACCAGGCAAAGGAAGGCCATAAAAATTGCCAGACTCCAGCCCCCCTAGTCATAAACTGTTCTCTATGCTACCGCACAGCAAGCAGAACCGGAGCGCCAAGTCTAGATCCAAAAGGCTTCTTAACAGCTTCTACCCCCAAACCATAAAACGTACTATTTGCATTGACACACCCTTTTTATTACTCTGCTGCTACTCACTGTTTATTATCTATGCATAGTCACTTTACCCCTACCTACATGTACATATTACCTCAGTTACCTCTACTAGCCGGTACTCCCTGTATATAGCGTTGTTATTGTTATTTTGTTACATTATTTTTTTTAACTTTAGTTAATTTAGTAAAAAAAAATCTTAACTATATTCTTTTAATTAAAACGCCATTGTTGGTTAAGGGCATTTTACCTGTTGTATTCAGCTCATGTGACAAATACATTTTTATTTTATTTTATTTTGAAACGGAGATAGTGGAGCATGTATTGATACAGTGTGGGCAGTATGAGAGGGAAAGAGAGAGGCTGAGATCTGGTATGGGGGAGAAGGGAATACAGGAAATTAGTTTAAAGAGTATATTGAGTAGAACGTCATTTAATATTGTCTCAAATATTTGTAAATCTTTTTTAAGAGAAACGTGGCTGGCAGGTAGACGTTAGTTTCTCCCTTGCTCTGGCCCACAGTCCAGTACAGTAGGTGGCGGTAATGCACCATAACCTGGATGCCAACCTTCGACAAAGCCTAGCGAAAGAGAAAAATAAGATGGCAGACGTTACCGAGGTGGATGCAGAGAAACTCAGCAAAAAGTAAGCCATTGTCGTTTCACTCGTTTATTGGACATCATTTATGACGTGTGCAACACTTTGATGGTGTGTGTGGATCACTTCCGTGTTATTATTCGATAAAAGCAGTAGGATATTGTTGCACACAGTTGCATCAGATCGGATAAAGCGCGATGGAAAAATAAGTGTACCATAGCGAATGTACATACAGATTCTTATGGTCCATTAGGTTCAAGCGGCTTATCGCACGTGCTGCTTGCAGTCCTTTAATGTACACGTATGCATGCTCTTCATCCTATTCTGTGAGTGGATATAACTACAAAACCGATATTGCATTGTACAAATTACCCAAGGTTATTTGCTGATTTGAAGTTTTGTTTTCATGTAGGTTGATTAACAAGTGTTTGCCTGTAGGTTAGCTAACGAAGTGTTTGCCTTTTTAGCTTTATCATAATGAGTTGCTTGCCAAATTCACCAACCTTTCAGGTCATACTGATGTGCTATTTATGTGGAGAAACATTGAACTCATCAGTATTTTGCATTATTCTATAATCTCACTTCTGTAATGGGATGGCTTGCTAGCTAGTGTATTTAGCTAGCTACTTCTAGGCTACGTGGTCTGACTGTTCAGCTCAGAATGAAAGTGAAAATGTTCTTCCTACTCAGTGGAACAAGTACCCAATTGTCATACTTGAGTAAAAGTAAAGTTACCCGAATAGAAAATGACTCAAGTGAAAGTCAGAGTAAAATGTATTCCTTGAGTAAAAGTCTAAGTATTTGGTTTTATGTATACTTAATTCTCAGAAGTAAAAAATACTATAATTTTTTATTACTTATATTAGGCAAATCAGAGCGCATGATTTTTCTTGTTAAAAAAAAACCCCTCAAACACTAAGTAGACAGGACACACCAGAAAGCGTGTTTTTGTTTTTTTTACATTGGATAAAATCACAGACTACAAAATGGTATATCTATATCAAATACAAAACCTCACCCTTTGACCCATTCCACACATGTTATTTGTCATGTAGACTAAGAGGTTGTATCTTTGCCATCTTAACACAACTCTGTTTCGGGGTTCTCAGCGATCACCAGATGATTGTTTGTCATTACTTCAGAGTCTCTCTCACTTGGTTAGAATTTTCTCGACACCTGTTGGAAAGGTGGCATCCTATGACAGTGCCACGTTGAAAGTCCCCGAGCTCTTCAATACGGGCCACTCTACTGCCAATGTTTGTCTACGGAGATTGCATGGCTGTGTGCTCGATTTTATACACCTGTCAGCAACGGGTGTAGCTGAAATAGCTGAATCAACTGATTTGAAGGTTGTGTCCATATACCTTTGTCCAATGCATGTATTTCATGAACATGTGTACATGTCTAGACAATTGTGACCCATCCACTTAGCTATATGTGGCTGGGGGGTGGTTATAGCATTTCTTTCACATGAACCATCAATTTAGACAAGTGTGTCTGGGTAAGCATCATCTAATAATAAAATATTTTAATCTGGACACGTTCTATTTTTGATATTGCAAAAGCAGACATGCAAGTAACCATTTCACTGTAGCTTTTACACCTTCTGTATCCTGTGCATGTGACAAACTTTGATTTGATATATAGTGTGTGTTGACCAGAGATGGTAATGTGAAGAACAACATGACCTGCACCAAAGTCAGATTAGGATATAGGCCAAGGAATAGATAAAGTGTACTAATACTTTTTGCTACTACTTTCACTACTTTAAGTCTTGAAAACTTTGTTTGTTTAGCACATGGCCTCACATGTGAATCCTTAAAGAGATGGGTGGGGCTAAGGCTTAAGAGGGTGTGAACGCTGCTGAATGGGTATAGAGAAAGAGCTCTCCAGTAGGTGTACCAAAACATTCAAGGGCCATTTTCTCAGAAGTGGGGTTACAAGGTAACCAGTGTAGTGTTTGAGAAAGGTGTAACCCCCAGCCAGATATAATTTAATGTGAAAACTGTTCTAATTGTATAGAAACCAAAGTTTGGCCCCTAAGACAAGGTTATTCTTATCAGCTGTCTATACCAGAGCCATCTCCTCCCTGGAACCTCAGAGTACACAAACACCAAAATACCAGGCTCTGAGGGAGGACAAGACAATCTTAAATCAGTTGCTAGCTCAAACCCCAGAGGCCAACTCAGTAGACACCAATGAGGGAGTACTGAGAAACCGTATTCGATGCATAAACAGTATTAAAACATAATCTCGTAATTTTCTACCATACAAGTCAGTTTGTCAAATCTCTGCCCTGCTAGAGCTGCCCCAATCAACTGTAAGTGCTGTTATTGTTTGGTGGAAATATCTCAGCTGCCAAGCGGTAGACCACACAAGTTCACAGAATGGGACCACTGAGTGCTGAAGCGAGTAGCGTGTAAAAGTTGTCTGTCCTCGGATGGAACACTCACTACTGAGTTTCAAACTGCCTCTGGAAGCAAAACGTTATTTTGTTGGCATTTACGTATGTCCCCATCACCAGTAAAACATAATCAAAACGTATTTCTTTCACTTACTTGCTGTGTTGTTTCGTTGTTCATTTGTTCAGTCTCAATGTATTAAAAATAAAAAACATACCTTATTTACATAAGTATTCAGACCCTTTTTCTATGAGACTCAAAATTGAGCTCAGGTGCATCCTGTTTCCATTGATCATCCTTGAGATGTTTCTTGGACATTGACCAAGTTATTATTATTTTAGCTGTCTACCACAGCATATTGGAGTTGAAATTAAATAATGAGCTGAAAGTGTAGACGTTCATTTGAGGGTATTTACATCCAAATTGGAATTACAGCACATTTTATATGTTCCTCCCCCCCTTTTAAGGGACTAAAGTAATTGGACAATTGGCTGCTCAGCTGTTCCATGGCCAGGTGTGTGTTATTCCCTCATTAGTTAATTTACAAATAAGCAGATAAAAGGTCTAGAGTTGATTTCAAGTGTGACGTTTGCATTTGGAATCTGTTGCTGTTAACCCTCAATATGAAGTCCAAAGAGCTGTCACTGCCAGGGAAGCAAGACATCATTAGGCTGAAAATCTAAACAAAAACATCAGAGCGATAGCAAAAACATTATGTGTAACCAAATCAACTATTTGGTACATTCTTAAAAAGAAAGAACCCACTGGTGAGCTCAGGAACACTAAAAGGCCTGGAAGACCACTGAAAACAACTGTGGTGGATGACAATAATTATTTCCCTAGTGAAGAAAAAACACTTCAACAGTTGGCCAAATCAAGAACACCCTCTAGGAGGTAGGCGTATCTGTGTCAAAGTCAACAATCAAGAGAAGACTTCACCATAGTAAATACAGAGATGTAAACCATTGGTTTGCCTAAAAAAGCCTCAAAAAGATGTAAACCATCTGATTTGCCAAAAAAGCCTCAAAACCTGGAAGACCAGATTAGTTTGCTAAAAAGCCTGTACAGTTCTGGAACAACATCCTATGTGAAGATGAGACAAAGATAACTTGTACCAGAATGATGAGAAGGGAAGAAACTGCTCATGATTCGAAGCATACCACCTGATCTGTGAAGCATGGTGGAGGTAATGTTATGGTGTGGGCATGTATGGCTGCCAATGGAACTGGTTCCCTTGTATTTATTGATGATGTGACTGCTGAAAAAAGCAGCAGGATTAATTCTGAAGTGTTTAGGGCTATATTATCTGCTCAGATTCAGCCAAATGTTTCAAAACTCATTGGACGGTGCTTCACAGTGCAGATGGACAATGACCCAAAGCATACTGTGGAAGCAACCCAATTATTTTTTTAAGGTAAAGAAGTGGAATGTTCTGCATTGGCAAAGTCAATCACCTGACATGAATCTAATTGAGCATGCATTTCACTTGCTGAAGGCAAAACTGAAGGCAAATAGCCCCAAGAACAAGCAGGAACTGTGTCACTGTCCAAATACTTATGGACCTGACTGAATAAGGTCCCACAGTTGACAGTGCATGTCAGAGCAAAAACCAAGCCATGAGGTCAAAGGAATTGTCCGTAGAGCTCTGAGACAGGATTGTGTCGAGGCACAGATTTGTAAGTATACCAAAATATTTCTGCAGCATTGAAGGCCCCCAAAAACACAGTGGACTCCATCATTCATAAATGGAAGAAGTTTGGAACCACTGAGACTCTTCCTAGAGCTGGCTGCCCAGCCAAACTGAGCAATCGGGAGATAAGGGCCTTGGTCAACTCCATTGTGTCCTCCTCCCAGAGCGCTAAGAACCTTGGCGTGATCCTGGACAACACCCGGTCGTTCTCCACCAACATCAAGGCGGTGGCCCGTTCCTGTAGGTTCATGCTCTACAACATCCGCAGAGTACGACCCTGCCTCACACAGGAAGCGGCGCAGGTCCTAATCCAGGCACTTGTCATCTCCCGTCTGGATTACTGCAACTCGCTGTTGGCTGGGCTCCCTGCCTGTGCCATTAAACCCCTACAACTCATCCAGAACGCCGCAGCCCGTCTGGTGTTCAACCTTCCCAAGTTCTCTCACGTCACCCCGCTCCTCCGCTCTCTCCACTGGCTTCCAGTTGAAGCTCGCATCCGCTACAAGACCATGGTGCTTGCCTACGGAGCTGTGAGGGGAACGGCACCTCAGTACCTTCAGGCTCTGATCAGGCCCTACACCCAAACAAGGGCACTGCGTTCATCCACCTCTGGCCTGCTCGCCTCCCTACCACTGAGGAAGTACAGTTCCCGCTCAGCCCAGTCAAAACTGTTCGCTGCTCTGGCACCCCAATGGTGGAACAAACTCCCTCACGACGCCAGGACAGCGGAGTCAATCACCACCTTCCGGAGACACCTGAAACCCCACCTCTTCAAGGAATACCTAGGATAAAGCAATCCTTCTGCCCCCCCCCCCCCCCCCCCCCCCTTAAAAGATCTAGATGCACTATTGTAAAGTGGCTGTTCCACTGGATGTCATAAGGTGAATGCACCAATTTGTAAGTCGCTCTGGATAAGAGCGTCTGCTAAATGACTTAAATGTAAATGTAAATGTAAATGGTCAGACGCCTAACAAGTCCTTAACTGGCAGTTTCATTAAATAGTTCCCGCAGAACACCAGTCTCAATGTCAACAGTGAAGAGGCGACTCCGGGATGCTGGCCTTCTAGGCAGATTTCCTCTGTCCAGTGTCTATTCTTTTGCCCATCTTAATCTTTTCTTTTTATTAGCCAGTCTGAGATATGGCTTTTTCTTTGCAACTCTGCTTAGAAGGCCAGCATCCTGGGGTCGCCTCTTCACTGTTGACATTGAGACTGGTGTTTTGCGGGTACTATTTAATGAAGCTGCCAGTTGAGGACTTGTGAGGTGTCTGTTTCTCAAACTAGACACTCTAATGTACTTGTCATCTTGCTCAGTTGTGCACTGGGGCCTCTCACTCCTCTTTCTATTCAGGTTAGAGACAGTTTGTGCTGTTCTGTGAATGGAGTAGTACACAGCGTTGTATGAGATCTTCAGTTTCTTAGCAATTTCTCGCATGGAATAGCTTTCATTTCTCAGACCAAGAATAGACGGACGAGTTTCAAGAGTAAGTTCTTTGTTTCTGTACATTTTGAGCCTGTAATCAAACCCACAAATGCTGATGCTCCAGATACTCAACTAGTCCAAAGATGGCCAGTTTAATTGCTTCTTTAATCAGAACAACGGTTTTCAGCTGTGCTAACATAATTGCAAAAGGGTTTTCTAATGATCAATTAGCCTTTTAAAATGATAAACTTGGATTAGCTAACAACATGCCATTGAAACACAGGAGTGATGTTTGCTGATAATGAACCTCTGTATGCCTATGTAGATATTCCCATTAAAAATCAGCCATTTCCAACTACAATAGTCATTTACAACATTAACAATGTCTACACTGTATTTCTGATCAATTTGATGTTTTTTTAATGGACAAGAAAATGGCTTTTCTTTCAAAAACAAGAATTTCTAAGTGACCCCAAACTTTTGAACGGTAGTGTGTACCTGTTACTTTTTTAATATATATGTTATCTATTTAGCCTCTCTTGATTGTTCATTGCAAAGGGGAAACTATAACGAAACATTGTAATTCTATGAGTTATTTATGTAGCTTTTTTGAATAGTATTGATACTGTGTGCCACTGGGTTTTTTATTTTATTTTTATGATTGTGCTTTTGTCAACCAAGACAAACACATTTCACTTAATTCAAACAAACTTGTCATTTTTTTTCTGGTGATCATTATTGAACCTGTTGATAGCATGGGGAGTGCATATCGCCTATGTGTTTTTAGCTACCATGTGAACAACTGTTAAATATTACCTTTAAAAAAATGAATCTATATAACATTTATTTTTGCTTTTGTTGGGGCATTTGTATATTCTTGTAGTTATGACATTTTTGGCTGATACGATATTCGATATTTTCCTTGCCAAAAAACTATACCCATAACCGAAATGTTAAATTTTAGCTGCCTTTTAGGCATTCTAGTACAGTTAAATAGTTGAAACACACACACTGACCAAAACGTTATTTTGTTGGCATTTACGTATGTCCCCATCACCAGTAAAACATAATCAAAACGTATTTCTTTCACTTACTTGCTGTGTTGTTTCATTGTTAATTTGTTCAGTCTCAACCAGGATTTCATCATAAATGTCAAGCAGTGAAGTTTCAGCTCTGTCTGTCCGTGGCTTCTCTTCCACGGTGCGCACTGTCACTGTATCCATTTCCATCTTGTCCAGCTGTGTCTGTAACATTTCACGTAAACCCTGTTTCTTGTCTGCATCGAAGTAGCGGTCTTTGTACCTAGCATCGAGCATGGCGGCGACACAGTAGCGACTCAGAGAAAGTGCCACCAAATTGCTTGTTCACAGCCTCTAGTAGAGTACTTTAACCCGACGGTCTGTGTTGGCATTTTTGTTGATCAGGCGTTTCAATGCCATGACAGGGTATCACGTCTGCTGCCGATGCAGTTGACCTTATTTCTTGAGTCAGTTGTTCGAATGGAGCTAGGAGTGTTCATGTTCTCAAATGCCATTGAAATGGCAGCAGTGGTATGAGAACCAGCACATTCTTGAGCATGCAATACGGCTTTCCTCAGTAGGAAATCCTCGTTGACCCACTGTGCTGTCAGACTCATAATGCGCATGGGGCTGACATCATTGCTGGTCCAAATGTCAGTCGTTAAGCTAATAGCAGTGACGCCCATAGCAAGTAGCTCATGGATGTGAGTTTCAACAATAATGTGTAACTCTGGTTGAGCAACATCTGAAAAATAGCACCTACTTGGTAGTGTGTACCAGTGCTCGAACAGTCGGCAAAAGCCAACATCATCCACGACAGAGAATAGTTGATTGTCAAGGGCAATGAATCCATTATCTTGACGTTAAAGGATTTCGCCTATGAGTTGCCTCGCTGAACTTTTCTTACTCTTCCAAATGACTGCAAATGACTGCTTTTAGCTAATATTGTCCGATTCCGATATGCTTACCGATATATTGTGCATCCCTAGTAGTTATACTTATGTAAACCTGCTGGTATCTATATTAATAAAGATAGATGATACGTTTTCCTTTGTCTAATTTATGTACCCACTCTGATGTTTGGTTTTGGTTCAATTTTTGCATTGATCAACTTTTGTTGTTCAGGAGACACAGACATGAATTTCCCATAGCGTGAAAGATTTGAAATGTCAAAATCACAAGCAGATCAATCTAATTACGTTTGAAGAGTAACATAACTAATCATCAATTAAATGCATTGTGGTCATACCCTAGTTGTCCATCCAAAACATGTTCTAAAATTATGAAGGGAGGAGAGCGAGGGAAGAAAGGATGCTCAGAAACCAGATGAATATGATCACATATTGACATGTATTTTAATATTCGCATTAGACATTTATAATTAGTAAAGGATCTGTGTTCTTCAACGAATATATAAATGAACTCCACCCATGGAGTTACTTGAAACAACAAAATAAACTCATATGATCCCCTGGTGGTCTGAGTGCGGAACCCTACTTTTACGCAGCGTCTTGCGTCAGACTGATGCCCTCGCGCGTTGAGACGTCATTGCGTACAGTTGTGTGTCGGCCTTGATCTCGCTTGCAGCAAGAGGAAGATGGCTGACGCAAATGAACTCAGCAAAAAGTAAGCCAATGTCGATTCACTCTTATATTGGAAATAATCTAAGAGGATGTGTGCAACACGTTGATGGTGTGTGTTTCACTACCGTGTTATTATTCGATAAAATTTGTAGGATATTGTTGAACACAGTTGCATCAGATCGGATAAAGATCGGATAAACAAGTGTTCCATTGAGAATGTGCACACACATTCCAATGGTCTTTACTGTTTAAACGACGTATCGCACATGCATGCTCTTCATCCTATTCTGTGAATGGTGATGACTACAAAATCCATATTGCACCGTATAAATTACCCAGGTAATTTGCTGACCTGAAGTTCCTTATTTTCATCTAGGTTTATTGACAAAACCACGTTTTAGCTGAATAAGTGTTTGCCTTTTTGGCTTTACCATAATGAGGTGCTTGCCAACTTCACCAACCTTTCAGGTCATACAGATATGCTATATATTTGGGGAAACATTGAAGTAGTCAGCTTTATGCATCCCAGCTAAATATCCTATTTCACTTCCGTAATGTGATGGCTTGAAAGATATAGTGAATTTAGCTAGCTAAGTTACTTCTGTGCTAAGTGGTCTGATCAGCTCTGAATGAAAGTGAAAATGTTCTGCCTACTCAGTGGACAAAGTACCCCAGTATCATACTTCAGTAAAAGTAAAGTTACTTTAATAGAAAATGACTCAAGTGAAGGTCAGAGTAAAATATTACCTGAGTAAAAGCATGAAATATACTTAAAATTACCTGAGTAAATATTGAAATATACTTAATTATCAAAAGTAAAAGAAAATGCTTGATTTTTTTGGACACAAACGTGACTAGGCAGGACAAACCCATTTTCACGATGTCAGGTATATCATCAAAATTCATCAAACTCATTCAGCAGTTTTTACCTGATTTTAATTAGAATTCTATTGGAAATTAATGTTAAATTCCATTGTTATTCCTAAAACATGAATTGAAAATAGTAATCAGCTACAAAATGGTGTATCGTACACTGCAGTTGAGGAACAATGGAAGTAATTCTGCTTTGAAAGTTAATAGACTTGTATCACCACTTTTGAGAAAATGGACATGGAATGTTTTGGTACACCTACTGGAGAGCTCTTTGTCAACACCCATTCAGCAAAGCTCACACCATTCTTAAGCCTGTCCCCACCCATCTCTTTAAGGATTCACATGTGAGGCCATGTGCTAAACAAAGTAAGACTAGTGTAGTAAACAACCAAAGATTTCAAGACTAAACATGGTGAAAGTAGCAGTAAAAATACACTTTACTAAGGCATATATCCTAATCTGACATTGGTGCAGGTCATATTGTTCTTCACATTACCGTTTTTGGTAAACACACACTACATATCAATATCTATTTGGCACAGGATACAGAAGATGTAAACGGCACAGTGAAATTGTTATTTGCATAGTAGCAATATTAAGTGTCCACGTAAAAATATTTAATAATTATTAGATGATGCTTACCCAGACACACTTGTTTTAAATTGATGGGTCATGTGGAAAAAAATGCTATAACCACCCCCCAGCCACATCTACCTAAGTGGATGTGTCACTATTGTCTAGACATGTACACATGTTCATGAAATACAATAGATGGTTGTAATCATCCCCATACACATCTGGCTAACTTAATGGGTTGTGTAATCATCTGGCGAAGCGGAGTCTCTTGTTTAGGTAGCTAGCTAGCTAAACAGTGAACCATAATCCCAACCCATACAGTACAAACGGATTGACGTACTGAGTAGCTCATGTTATAAACAGAAGAATGCTACATTGCAGACCAATCCAAACTCATCTCTCGGCATGTCCATCCCATCCATTATTTCAGCCAATCATGACCAGCGGGAAGGTTCCTGTCTTTTTATGTAGCTAAACCAACTAGGATCGTAATTTAACAATTTGATTCATATTTACAGATGGCATACAGTTTGTTATTAAGGCACATGAAAGTTCACATTCTATTTTTATCCCCAAAAATGTTTTACATTGAATTCTCCTGTGTATTAGTGACGTGCGACATTCGCCTAGCTTCCTGAAACGGGTCATGTTTTGATTTGGAGGTCGCCAAAGCAAAGGGAAATGCAACACTTATTTGTCAATCACTCATATCGATATCACATTGTAATCAATACAATAAAGTGGGGGGGGGGGGGGTCAGGTTGCAAATCCTGTTCAAAGGAACCCTACTGAAAAAGTGCATGGAATCTGGGAATAATGTGCATATCACTGGTTAGAGGATAACTTGTAAAAAATAGCCAGCTACATTTTGGATTGTTGCATTTTGTTTAAAGTGGGTTGCCAATTTGGAAAGGTTAACGCAACACTATTTTGTTAATCACTCATATTGATATCACATTAACATCAATAGAATGGGGGGAAATAATTGGGTTGTATGCGCTGTTTAAAGTTGAACTGACAGCGCTTTAACTACTCAGCAGATAGGAAGAAATGTAACTAATCCTGGGGATTGCAATACAATAAACCTAGCAAGGGCAATGATCACAGGTCATTCATAACGTGGCTAATAAGCTAGCATTTCTATTTATGTAGCTATTTATCTAGCAAGTTAAAGCATGGCGCCTAACGTTAGCTAGCTAGCTAAGGAGGATGTCATTGGATAAGTGAGTGAGTGACTGACCTTTTTCCCCTCTTATTTTTTTCAGTGGCTACAGCTAGAGATACAGGTGTCATTTGGTTAACTAGCAATAAATATGAATTGCTTTGCTATCTAGTTAACTATTCTGAATTTGAACGACTATTATCCAGTTAGCATATCTCTGGATACCTACTTCAATTTCCGAGCACTCTCGTCTGAATGTGCCAGAGCGCAGAATAACTGATGAATTGTTGCCACTAGCACAGTTAGTCACGAACGCTCTAGATAACATGTAAACAGCCTAACCAGCTCTGCTAGGGCAGGTAAAATGGTTAGAGTGAGGTGGCCAGATAGCTTGTGGCTTGACTGCAATTGTGAGGAACGCTCGGATCAACCCCACTCCCCATAGCCACAGCGTCCAGTGTAGTGTCTGACAATGCGCTGAATTTACGAACGGCCCAGAGCGCACTGACACGCTGAAGGTAATTTACCAACGCACCATTAGTTGTCAATCAAATGTATTTGGCATTGATCAAATGTGCGTGCAGCAAAGTTCCCATTCAGTTGTCAAAACGTGGGTTGGGGACAAGCACGCATTGCCAGGCAAGCTTCAGAAGGACGAGCAGGCTACCATTCCCCATCGTTTATCAGTGCAATTTTTGATGGCTAACTAGCTGAAAAAGTTTAATAGAGTTTATCTAATGTTCCCTCGTTAGAGTTTAGCTCATCTCGCTCTGGCTAGCATTAGTTGTTGATCTTGGTGTTGATGTGCACAACTAGGGGGGAGGGAGCCTACCTTTTTCATGGTTGTTTGATCAATCAGACTCCAATGGTATTTAAATATTTGTAGAAATCCATTCAGGTGTATTTTGTGGCTTTTGGCGAATGCTTTCTAATTATCTAAAATCGTGCCGTTGCTACTGCTGGTAAACACAGTCCAGTTCAAAGTGAATGATAGGAGGCCTGTATGGCATAAAGGCCTACTGTAGCTCTGATTGGCTATTCTGCACCGGTTTGCGTAGACTCCGGTCCTGGGTGAGACAAATGTTTTTTTTGTTGTAATTTATTTACTGCAATATCTATTCATTTTCAAAACGCATGGCCACTTTCCCACTCTATATTGCAATAGTTCTCAAACGTCATTCCCAAACATTCAATGAATTTATTAAGACGTGGAAATGACCATATCTAAGTGCTCACATTGTCAGAAAATGTAAAAATAAATACAAATAAAAGTCATGTTGCTAAAACACTTGTCAGTTCCACTTTAAACTAACCATATTCAAATGACACGTGGAATCTGAGCATTTTTACATCACGGATTAGAAGAGAATTGAGTCATTCTAGGAGGCTGCCGAAATGGAAAAGAAGCAAAATCAGTTGCTAAATAACAATCAGTTATTATAAACGCAACATGTAAAGTGTTGGTCCCATGTTTCAAATTCACAGAAATAAGTCAGCTGTGCTCTGTGTGTGTGTGTCTCTCCAGGTCTGGTCATTGACTGGGGTAGCACAGTAGGTCATCCTGCCTCACCATGCTGACTCTGGTGGTCAGAACTTCCAGGCACCAGGTGTGTCAAGCCTTTGGGGTCAGGTCACAGGGGGTAAAGTTCGCTCTCCCCAGCGCAGCGTCAGTCCCAGCTCTAATTCAGGGGAATCGCTATCGAGGTGACAAAAGGTTGGTGGCTTTTCCATTCAGTGAGAAAAACAACCAACCTTTTGTCATGAATGATTCCCTTTTTAGGCATTACTTGTATGGCTTTATAAAGTAGTCCCCTCAATCCCGATGCTGAGTCCACTAGATACCCTGATGTTACCCTCTCTGTCTGTGTTGTTGTTGTCAGTGAGCTGAAGAGGCGAATGAAAGCTGAGAAGAAGGCATCTGAGAAGGAAGCAAAAGTCAAAGAGCAGGTTGAGCAGAAGGAGACCAATGACCAGGCAGATCAGAATGCAGATGAGGAGACCCTGGACCCTAACGTGAGCTATATGGATGTTTATGATCGTCCTTCCCTCCCTCTTGTGATTTGCTTGAGAACATTCGACTGCTAATCTTAGTAGAAGATAAAAAATGTATATACACTACCGGTCAAAAGTTTTAGGACACCTACTCAGTCAAGGGTTTTTCCTTATTTTTACTATTTTCAACATTGTAGAATAATAGTGAAGACATCAAAACTATGAAATAACACATGGAATCATATAGTAACCACAAATCTAAATATATTTGAAATTCTTCAAATAGCCACCCTTTGCCTTGATGACAGCTTTGCACACTCTTGGCATTCTCTCAACCAGCTTCATGAGGTAGTCACCTGGAATGCATTTCAATTAACAGGTGTGCCTTGTTAATTTGTGGAATTTCTTTCCTTCTTAATGCGTTTGATCCAATCAGTTGTGTTATGACAAGGTAGGGGGGGTATACAGAAGATAGCCTTATTTGATAAAATACCAAGTCCATATAATGGCAAGAACAGCTCAAATAAGCAAAGAGTCCATCATTACTTTAAGACATGAAGGTCAGTCAATACGGAACATTTCAAGAACTTTGAACGTTTCTCCAAGTGCAGTTGCAAAAACCATCAAGCGCTATGATGAAACTGGCTCTCATGAGGACCGCCACAGGAAGGGAAGACCCAGAGTTACCTCTGCGCCAGGTAACTTTGAAGGTAACTCTGAAGCATTTATTTGGGCTGCAATCTGCTGCAGAGGAAGTTCATTAGAGTTACCAGCCTTAGAAATTGCTTCCCAAATAAATGCTTCAGAGTTCAAGTAACAGACACATCTCAACATCAACTGTTCAGAGGAGACTGTGAATCAGGCCTTCATGGTCGAATTGCTGCAAAGAAACCACTACTAAAGGACACCAATAGGAAGAAGGTACTTGCTTGGGCCAAGAAACACGAGCAATAGACATTAGATCGGTGGAATTTTATCCTTTTGTCTGGAGTCCAAATTTGAGATTTTCCAACCACCATGTCTTTGTGAGACGCAGAGTAGGTGAACGGATGAGCTCCGTGTGTGTATTTCCCACCATAAAGCATGGAGGAGGTGGTGTTATGGTGTAGGGGTGCATTGCTGGTGACGCTGTCTGTGATTTATTTAGAATTCAAGGCACACTTAACTAGCATGGCTAACACCGCATTCTGCAGCGATACGCCTTCCCATCAGGTTTGGGCTTAGTTGGACAACCCTTTTTTTTTCAACAGGACAATGACCCAACACACCTCCACGGCTGTGTACGGGCTATTTTACCAAGAAGGAGAGTGATGGAGTGCTGCATCAGATGACCTGGCCTTCACAGTCCCCTGACCTCAACCCAATTGAGATGGTTTGGGATGAGTTGGACTGCAGAGTGAAGGAAAAGTAGCCAACAAGTGCTCAGCATATATGGGAACTCCTTCAAGACAGTTGGAAAAGCATTCCAGGTGAAGCTGGTTGAGAGAATGCCAGGAGTGTGCCAAGCTATCATCAAGGCAAATGGTGGCTATTTGAAGAATATCAAATGTAAAACATATATTTTGATTTGTGTAACAACATTTTTTTTTTGCTTACTACATGATTCCATATGTGTTATTTCATAGTTGATGTCTTCACTATTATTCTACAGTGTAGAAAATAGTAAAAATACATTTTTAAAAACACCTTGAATGAGTAGGTGTGTACAAACTTTTGACGGGTACTGTACATGCAAACTTGACATTTTGTAACATGACTCACTCTAAGATTACGGTGTTCGAAAACTTTTGACCGGTAGTGTATTTCTCAAAAATAGGGCTGCAGTAATTGAGCTCTTGTACATTTGCAGTAACCTCACTTGATATTGTTTATCCCAATAGCAATACTTTAAGATCCGCACTCAGGCCATCCAGGCTCTGAAGGGCACAGCAGAGGACCCATACCCTCACAAGTACAATGTAGATCTGTCGCTCACAGAGTTCATTGAGAAATACAACCGCCTACAGCCTGGAGACCAGCTAACAGACATTGTTCTCAATGTATCAGGTACTGACAACTGTTTTCAACTATTGTGTTTTGGAATAATGTAATTTGATGGTCAATCTGTATTTTTGACATATGTGAAACTCTGTTGTTGGCAGGTCGTGTCCATGCCAAGAGAGAGTCTGGGGCCAAGTTAATCTTCTATGACTTGCGAGGGGAAGGCGTCAAGCTGCAAGTTATGGCAACCAACAGGTACAGAACATGGTCCTTTCCAGAACTCCACTACTCATGTGAGCTCATAACTCCCACATGTATCTTTTCCAACCCCGTCTGTCCATCTTCCCTGTCAGGAGCTACAAGTCTGAAGAGGAGTTTGTGCGCATCAACAACAAGCTGCGGCGTGGTGACATCATTGGTGTTCGTGGTAATCCAGGGAAGACCAAAAAGGGCGAACTGAGCATCATTCCCATAGAGATGACCCTGCTTTCACCTTGCCTGCACATGCTGCCCCACCTGCACTTTGGTCTCAAGGACAAGGTGAGCACCTTCCCAATCCTGTAGTGGACATACAGAAAACGTCAGGCCTTCATATGAATGAGAGATGATACAGGACACCTTTAATTCATGTAACCTGCAGAAGAAATTACAGTTTTTAGGGATCTTCACACTTTCTCTAACCAATTGCCTCCAGGAAACACGATTCCGCCAGCGATACCTGGATCTGATTCTCAATGACTATGTGAGGCAGAAGTTTGTAACACGTGCCAAGATCATCACTTACCTCCGCAGCTTCCTGGACGGGCTGGGATTCCTGGAGGTGAGGGAAATGGCCACTAGGGGGCACTTGTGTCAGGGAAATTACATTGGAGTGTGGAGGAGTTCAGGTTAAGAGTTCAAGAGGGTAAAGCTGTCTTCTCTTTGATGTGGAAAGTAATTTTAAAGGCTTCTTTTTCACAAACAGGGTTTTGGTGATAGATGGAGATATGTAACTGAGACTTTAAAACCACAACACATGTTTCTTACAGATTGAGACGCCCATGATGAACCTGATTCCTGGTGGGGCCGTGGCCAAACCCTTTGTGACCTACCATAATGACCTAGACATGAACCTTTACATGAGGATCGCTCCTGAGCTCTACCACAAGGTAACATGTCCCCTGAGGAAGGACCAATAACACATGGAAAAACACTTTCAACTCCATGCTCATATTTCTGTGTCTTTTTCCCCCAGATGCTTGTGGTTGGGGGGATTGACAGAGTGTATGAGATTGGACGGCAGTTCAGAAACGAGGGCATTGACCTCACCCACAATCCAGAGTTCACCACCTGCGAATTCTATATGGCCTATGCAGATTACTATGACTTGATGGATATCACAGAGAAGCTTCTCTCGGGTGAATGAAGGGGATGTTTCTACTTCATCATTCTGAAATGTGAATATATATATATATAGTGTTACTCACAGTGACATGTAGGTGTGTAGCTGGTAGGTTCCCTTACTAACTGGTCTGCTCGCTCTCTTTCCATCAGGGATGGTCAAGCACATCACTGGAGAGTACAAAGTGAAGTATCATCCAGAAGGTCCAGAGGGCCCGACCTATGAGATCGACTTCACTCCTCCCTTCAGGAGGGTCAGCATGACACACGACCTGGAGAAGGAGATGGGCGTCAAGTTCCCAGCTGCTGACACCTACGACAGTGACGGTAAGAGAATGAATGGCGGTCAATACAGTGCCACAGCTATACCTCTATATAATTATAGAATTTCCTAGGTTGTCTTACTGACCTGTCCCTTTCCACCAATCCCAGAGACCCGTAGATTCTTTGATGAACTGTGTGCCAAAAAAGGAGTGGAGTGCCCTCCTCCTAGAACCACTGCCCGCCTCCTTGACAAGGTGCCTTTTCTAATCTACATCAGGAAACCCTCCTCCTATACCCCTTCCGTGTTGTTGACATCACGACTAAACTGATGTTTATCCCTGCAGTTGGTGGGAGAATTCCTGGAAGTCACATGTATCAGCCCCACGTTCATCTGTGACCACCCACAGATCATGAGCCCCCTGGCCAAATGGTGAGCTCTACCTATCCATATTACTCATTTAAAAACAAGCAACAATGCTCTTATTCACATTCCAATGGACTGCAGGTTACCATTTGAAACTGAGTCATAGGTATTGCAGTGCCCCCTGCTTGTCAATGCTGATGTCTCTAGCTATGCTCTCCTTGATCTCTCCCCAAACAGGCACCGGTCAGAGAAAGGCCTGACGGAGCGTTTTGAGCTGTTTGTATTGAAGAAGGAGATCTGTAATGCCTACACTGAGTTGAACGACCCTATCAGACAGAGGGAGCTCTTTGAGCAACAGGCTAAGGTCAGTGTGCCTGGGCGAGTCAGCTGAGTAATGCTAGAAACTACAGTTGAAGTCGGAAGTTTACATACACTTAGGTTGGAGTCATTAAAACTCGTTTTTCAACCACTCCACAAATTTCTTGTTAACAAACTATAGTTTTGGCAAGTCGGTTAGGACATCTACTTTTTGCATGACACAAGTAATTTTTCCAACAATTGTTTAGACAGATTATTTCACTTATAATTCACTGTATCACAATTCCAGTGGGTCAGAAGTTTACATACACTAAATTGGCTGTGCCTTCAAACAGCTTGGAAAATTCCAGAAAATTATGTCGTGGCTTTAGAAGCTTCTGATAGGCTAATTGACATAATTTGAGTCAATTGGAGGTGTACCTGTGGATGTATTTCAAGGCCTACCTTCAAACTCAGTGCCTCTTTGCTTGACATCATGGGGAAATCAAAAGAAATCAGCCAAGACCTCAGGAAAACAATTGTAGACCTCCACAAGTCTGGTTCATCCTTGGGAGCAATTTCCAAATGCCTGAAGGTACTGTTAGGTTCTTATTTTTCAGAGTAAATAACTCACGGACACTAGAGAAGCTTAACCAAGTTTAATTCTTCCCAAAGGGTCGACACAGCTGAATTCAGACAGCAAAACATTTCTCACCATCACAGTTATATACATCCCACTTTAGGACACTCCTCCTTCTCTCTCCAATCCTTACATCGTATGGTTCAACAGGAAGAAGGTAACCAGATACTAAACCCTGATTACTCCCTTAAGGGGAACTGACCTCACCTCTTGACCTCAACCTCTCCTTCCCCTAGTCCACAGATGTCCATCTGTCTCCCCTATCTCAACCGTCGCTCTACTTCCTTCCACCCAACACATTCCACAGCTATCCGTCTTCCCACAGAGAACCATTAACTTCTGACACACAACCCAGTCTCTTTCACTCTTCCTATTCAAGGCTTCTTCTCAATCATTTATTTAATATCTCGATGTTCAATGTTTAGCCGATTACAACAGTACCACGTTCATCTGTACAAACAATAGTACGCAAGTATAAACACCATGGGACCACGCAGCCGTCATACTGCTCAGGAAGGTGTCGCGTTCTGTCTCCTAGAGATGAACGTACTTTGGTGCAAAAAGTGCAAATCAATCCCAGAACAACAGCAAAGGACCTTGTGAAGATGCTGGAGGAAACAGGTACTAAAGTATCTACAGTCAAAAGTTTTGAGAATGACACAAAAATGTATTTCCACAAAGTTTGCTGCTTCAGTTTCTTTAGATATTTTTGTCAGATGTTAATATGGAATACTGAAGTATAATTACAAGCATTTCATAAGTGTCAAAGGCTTTTATTGACAATTACATGAAGTTAATGCAAGAGTCAATATTTGCTGTGTTGACCCTTCTTTTTCAAGACCTCTGCAATCCGCCCTGTCATGCTGTCAATTAACTTCTGGGCCACATCCTGACTGATGGCAGCCCATTCTTGCATAATCAATGCTTGGAGTTTGTAAGAATTTGTGTGAGTTTGTTTGTCTACCCGCCTCTTGAGGTTTGACCACAAGTTCTCAATGGGATTAAGGTCTGGGGAGTTTCCTGGCCATGGACCCAAAATATCGATGTTTTGTTCCCCGAGCCACTTAGTTATCACTTTTGCCTTATGGCAAGGTGCTCCATCCTGCTGGAAAAGGCATTGTTCGTCACCAAACTGTTCCTGGATGGTTGGGAGAGTTGCTCTCGGAGGATGTGTTGGTACCATTCTTTATTCATGGCTGTGTTCTTAGGCAAAATTGTGAGTGAGACCACTCCCTTGGCTGAGAATCAACCCCACACATGAATGGACTCAGGATGCTTTACTGTTGGCATGACACAGGACTGATGGTAGCGCTCACCTTGTCTTCTCCGGACAAGCTTTTTTCCGGAAGCCCCAAACAATCGGAAAGGGGATTCATCAGAGAAAATTACTTTACCCCAGTCCTCAGCAGTCCAATCCCTGTACCTTTTGCAGAATATCAGTCTGTCCCTGATGTTTTTTCTGGAGAGAAGTGGCTTCTTTGCTGCCCTTCTTGACACCAGGCCATCCTCAAAGTCTTCGCCTCACTGTGCGTGCAGATGCACTCACCTGCCTGTTGCCATTCCTGGGCAAGCTGTGTACTGGTGGTGCCCCTATCCCGCAGCTGAATCAACTTTAGGAGACGGTCCTGGCGCTTGCTGGACTTTCTTGGGCACCCTGAAGTCTTCTTCACAACAATTGAACCGCTCTCCTTGAAGTTCTTGATGATCTGATAAATGGTTGATTTAGGTGCAATCTTACTGGCAGCAATATCCTTGCCTGTGAAGCCCTTTTTGTGCAAAGCAATGATGACGGAACATGTTTCCTTGCAGGTAACCATGGTTGACAGAGGAAGAACAATGATTGCAAGCACCACCCTCCTTTTGAAGCTTCCAGTCTGTTATTCAAACTCAATCAGCATGACAGAGTGATCTCCAGCCTTGTCATCGTCAACATTCACACCTGTGTTAATGAGAGAATCACTGACATGATGGTCCTTTTGATCCTTTTGTGGCAGGGCTGAAATGCAGTGGAAATGTTTTTTGGGGGATTCAGTTCATTTGCATGGCAAAGAGGAACTTTGCAATAATTGCAATTCATCTGATCACTCTTCATAACATTCTGGAGTATTTGCAAATTGCCATCATACAAACTGAGGCAGCAGACTTTGTGAAAATTAATATTTGTGGCATTCTCAAAACTTTTGGCCACGACTGTATATCCACAGTAAAATGAGTCCTATATCAACATAACCTGAAATGTCGCTCAGCAAGGAAAAAGCCACTGCTCCAAAACTGCCCTAAAAAAGCCAGACTACGGTTTGCAATTGCACATGAAACAAAGATCATACTTTTTGGAGAAATGTCCTCTGGTCTGATGAAACAAAAATAGAACTGTTTGGCCATGATGACTATCGTTATGTTTGGAGGAAAAAGGGGGGGGCTTGCAAGCCGAAGAACACCATCCCAACCGTGAAGCATGGGGGTGGCAGCATCATGTTGTGGGGGTGCTTTGCTGCAGGAGGGACTGGTGCACCTCACAAAATACATGGCATCATGTGGAAGGGAAATAATGTGGATATATTGAAGCAACATCTCAAGACAACAGTCAGGAAGTTAATGCTTGGTCGCAAATGGGTTTTCCAAATGGACAATGACCCCAAGCATACTTCCAAAGTTGTGGCAAAATGGCAACAAAGACAAGGTTTTGGAGTGGCCATCACAAAGCCCTGACCTCAATCCTATAGAAAATTTGTGGGCAGAACTGAAAAAGCGTGTGCGAGCAAGGAGGCCTACAAAACGGACTCAGTTACAGCAGCTCTATCAGGAGGAATGGGCCAAAATTCACATATCTTATTGTGGGAAGCTTGTGGAAGGCTACCCAAAACGTTTGACCCAAGTTAAACAATTTTAAAGGCAATGCTACCAAATACTAATTGAGTGTATGTGAACTTCTGACCCACTGGGAATGTGATTAAATAAATAAAAGCTTAAATAAATCACTCTATTCTGACATTTCACAATCTTCAAATAAAGTGGTGATCCTAGCTGACCTAAGACAGGGAATTTTTAGTAGGATTAAATGTCAGGAATTGTGAAAAACCGAGTTTAAATGTATTTGGCTAAGGTGTATGTAAACTTCCGACTTCAACTGTATGTAGTAGTAGGGGCCACTGAACTGAAGCATTTCCCGAAAATTCTTGCCTTACGTCAACTTAGTTACCATTGGTGCTTCATTTTCTTTGTGATATTTTCCCGTTTGAGTCACCACCCTGTAAATCTTGATAAGCTACTTAGCTTTAGTTTCTCATCTAGCTCCTGTGTGTATGTTTGTGTTTTATTAGGCCAAGGCAGAGGGGGATGACGAGAGCATGTCCATTGATGAGACTTTCTGCACGGCACTAGAGTATGGCCTGCCACCAACTGCTGGCTGGGGCATGGGCCTTGACCGCCTTACCATGTTCCTCACAGACTCCAACAACATTAAGGTACAGTCAAAGTACATACAGGCAGAGGCCAATATAGATCCTTTGCAATCTCTAAAGCCTTGTTCACACTGTAGGCCTTAATGCTCAAATTAATATAGTTTTTAAGCTCGTTTTGAAATACTGACTGTCCAAACAGGAATTTACAAGTGACCAAATCGGATTTGTGTGTGTTCAGACGGCAGTCATTTGCAGACATGGCTATGCTAGTTGTCATAGTAACGACTGGTGTGTGCGCAGTGGTTTAGGCTGATTGGTGGTGCTCCTGCTTCCTATCACTCAAGTTATGTAGCAAGCTAAGGCGAGAACAATGTCTGCGATGGATGTTTCCCTGTTCCTTTAAATGTTAAAAGTCATAGTGTAAGAACACTTATAAAGCCTCAAACGATAAGCTGATCCACCTTTCAAAAGGAGTCCTTTTTGGCTAGCCACAACAGTCCGCTAGCTAGGTAGCTGTTTAGCTTTTTAGCACATTCACTAATTTGTTTGTAAACCATTAACAAGCTAGTTAGCTACCACATGTTCTTCTCAAACTGTCAAACTGTCAACAGAGCAGCTAGCAAACAAGATATGCCGAATAAGTCAAAAACAGTTGCGGGCAAATAAATCACATTTGACAGTTCAGACACAAGTTGCATGGCCAGGAATCAGATTCACCTACGAAGGTGGTTTGAAATATCTGATTCCATGTGCTTTTTGGCTGTTCAGACTGCAGGAAAAATAATAGATTTGAATTGTATATGCAAAAAAAATTTGCTTTTTAGTCACTTCAAACTGCCAATGTGTACAAGGCTTTAGGCATGTATGTTTATTATTATGCTGTAGAGGACATTGTGTTGATGCTTGTTTACACACACACACGCACTACAAACTTCAATGCGCTTCAGCAGGACTCTATGTCTGTGTGAAACCACCTGATGTTAATTCTGTTTCACAGGAGGTGCTGTTCTTCCCTGCCATGAAGCCTGATGACAACAAGACAGCCCCTCTCCCAGAGGGCACCTCTGTGTAGTATTGTGACCTCGCCTGCTGGCAAATCTCTGCAGGGGTTGGCATGGTGATGACGCCTGGGTAAATAATCTGATTGGTCTGTTGGTCTCACTGTGTGTTCCGGTGGCATTGAATGTTATCCATTTTATCATATGGTTTGAATCTTGCAATCTGCATTATTAAGGGAAATAAGTATCTTTTAAAATTATTTTTCCACCTTTACATAGTTGAAACATTCAATTGTGTGCTGTTTTGCCTTGTATTATCTTGCGGTTTTGTCTCTTTTCTGTCTTCCCTCATTAGAGTGTTGGACATCCAAGCCCAATGTAATGTCAGTGAATGAGGGTTTCTGGGCATGTTTGTGTATGCCATACAGTCCAACTACTTTAAAAAAAAATCTATGTTCATCCACACAACTGCCATTGTCACAAAAATAAAATGACAAAGGTGATTCTGTATTCCTATGATTGAGTTACATGTGAAAGTATGTGTCTGCAGCTGATATACTGTTGTATTAGGCTTAAGTTACTGGTCTGTGTTCTTTAGCCATGGTCTTCATTATGTACCTTTTCATAAGCTTTTGGATGAACCAGGGGTGTAGTCATTCAGCCAAATCATTTCTTACAACGGAAGCGAACGAAGTTGGTAGGGACGTACCGAAATTTGTCCAATTGAAACAGTTTGGCAGAATAACCACCTATTCTGTTACAAAACGTTTTGTCTGTCTTTTCTTTTTTCCAAACGGGAAACATTTAGCAACAAACTAAAGTTTCTATTGGACAAATTCAGGTAGGGCAATCCATTTCGTTCTGCATCTGTGTTTCTTAAACGGTAAACTGTTTCTGTTGCAAGACATAATGAATACACCCCTGGTGACTGAACTCTTGACAACCAATGTGCACCCCACCTATATGGATCCCCTAAGAAAGGATTGTGGGATGACCTGTGTACAACACCGTTGGGTCGATGAGGAAGAGCACAAGGTGAGTTCATTTCCAGTGAATGAAGTCCAGTCACTTTCTAGTCATGCTGCAGAGCACTGTAGGACCCTAGTGTTAAGTCTAGCAAGAGAACCATCATTTGTTTAATGAAAGCAACACTAGGTTCTAGGAACTGTTGCCCAATCTCAGAAGTTGTGTCGGACACAATAGAAACATTGAGTTAGGGCTGTAATATTCATGAAGGAAAAACGAGTTAGTCATAACCCAGTTTCTACAACCTATCAAGCATAATGAGAATGGTCCCGTTCACCTGTTCAGACGTTGATGAATCAACCAATGGTTGTGTGCCACGTCATCGACTATCAGATTATTCTAACATATGTGGTGCGCTGATAGTTAATACATATCCTGGCGGTGTAAAACATGGCATGCTTCAGCAACGCCTGTGCAGAGGAACGCGCCCAAAACCGTATGGTTAGTTCCACAATGCCATAAAGATGCAGAGTAGACTGAAGATCTAACACTACCAACTATGCGAAAAAGCCATTAGTATCCTAAATATTCTGTTGTGCATCTGTTACGCCTTGAGAGTATCCATATAAGGAAAAACCTTATTGGCAAATACGGTCCAACTTCCACAAAGTCCTGCTGAAAAGCCGCTTCGATTTCATGTCGAGAGCGCGCAAAGGGTGATGGTGCGCGTTCCACTCAGTCAATTGCATGTGTAATCATTTCGGCCGACACTGAAGATGGCGATGAGAGTAGCGTTCCGGTGCCTAACTGCAAACTTTTCCCCAGTACTGATTCAGCGTTCTCGACCTGTACAGATATCCGCAAGTCGGCTCTTATGGAAGGCCAACACCACACAGACACTGAGCACGGCTTCACTACTGTCCACAGGTAGCAATTTGTTACAATGTTGCCAAAATTGGCGCAGTCGGTGTTGCATGCTAGATTTATTAACATCACAATTGATGTACGGGTCTGTGGCTACACATTCCAGTCACAGAGGGGGGAATAATCGCACACTGTTTTTGTCACTTCCCCACGGTACATTTTACACGTCAGTGAGAGAGCGTGAACTGCGATTTTAATATTATTTTGTGGTTAGCATGTCCAGGTTTATAAACAGTTTAGGACGCATGCCCTGCTACGATAAAGTTTGGTCGATGGGTCAAATAAAAAGTAGCCAAATGTTGGCCGTTACGTGGTCTAAAAGTAAACTATTCTCTCGTTATTCCCAGACAGAAATCAAGGGATTTTGTTTTTATGGAATTGTGTGATTCCCTGACCAGCCTGTCGAACAACGGTCCCCGCGTTAGGTTGGTTTAACCGTAACATGTTTTATTATATGGTCGCTTTCCATAAATGCAATCTGGAATGTCCCCAAAATAATCCAGGTTGATTAAAGTTTTCATTTTCTTAGACTACACTGTAAAACATTGTTTATCAGAGGTTTAACTTAAACTTGCAATTATTTGCTGGGTCTGCTTTCCGCGGTCTTAAAAACATTTTATTTTTGTTAGGCACTCAAGACACCCACTGTCTCGTGCCCCAATGTAATGGATAATTACATAGAGCAAATCACGAACGAGTTTGGACGTAGGCAAGTCAAATGATGGTCAGGAGTAACACATTTGAGCATACATCCTATATTTAGCATATTTACTAAATGTGTAGTCTGCAGATACATGCATGGTGTAATTTGTGGGTGGTGGTTTAGTCTAGAAATGATATTGAAGATCTCCATTAAGGTAAGGCATCTTGCACAGTTCACAATCTGGTTCAAACCTGTATTTTTCTGCATGGTCTGGTGCTAGCATTGGAAACTGTTGAGGCATTTAATTCCTCCCCAGCGTATCTGGAAAAATTGACAGCGTTTGACATAAACCATGTTTTAATGTTATTTGCTTTAACTGCGGATTACATATTTGTACAAAAATATATAAAATATTACTATTTAATAGAATGAACAGCCCACATAGCAGATTAGAGGAATGATGTTTAAATGTGTTTGTGCTCCTTCCCACCACTCATACGGTGTACAACCATACTACAATGTACAGTAATAGCTAGAGAATGCTAGTACATTGTATGAGCAATTGACATCACAATGGTGAGAGTAATACAATTCACATCTTGTTTGACATTACAGGACTGAATGTGGGGCAGTACATTAATGGTATCTTTTGCCACCTTCCAGTATTTTAAATGAGGTTTGCTGTTTTGCACAGTACTTTTTGGCTCTGGTCCATAGTACATTAGTGTCCTTTGGACAGTTAATAACAAGGGAAATGTTTGGGATGGGTACTTAGTTAGGTTGTCCCCCACACACTAGAGTTTGGAAACCCTAAATTAATGGTGGTGTACTCATAGAACACAGAAACTAAAATGTCAAGTTTTTGAGATTATGGCCATGTCAACTAGTCAGTGTAGTGTACTAAAACATTATTAGTTTGAACATTAGTCTGTGCTGTTTTTCTATGCACATGCATCCCATTATCTGATGTGAATGTCTATTTTTACAGCCCTCAAATTCTCAGACAAGCATGAGTGGGTACGAGTAGAGGGAGGAGTTGGCACAGTTGGCATTAGCAAATTTGCTCAGGTAGGCAGTTTGGTTGATATTTTTATGAATGATTTAGTGTGCTGCTGTTTCTAAATTACTTATCTGACATTTATTGGTCTACATAATGCCTGTATTGTCTTGAGAGATTTATTTTGGAACTTTGTACTTTGTCCTGCAATACAAAGACATATACCAGAATGACAATTTTACATATGTATGACTATTGTTTAGGGTAATTGATTACTTCTATTATGCCTGGCTTAAAATGTGAGGGCCAATCTGATATTTGTGCAAGAACTTGAAGTTTACCACAATGTACATTGGCCTTATTTTATGCTTTCCCAGAATTTCCTCAATGTGTACTTCAAATATGAATATTTTGTGTTGCAAATTCTGTGTAGCTGCTAAAATGATAGAATTTGTGTCCCTCCATTGTAGGAAGCATTAGGTGATGTGGTATATTGTGGACTCCCTGAGGTGGGGCAAAAACTTGAACAAATGGGTGAGATTTTTTTCAGGTTTAAGTTTCTTCCCACAAGTAAATGACTCTTGTGACCATGAGCTTTGTTGCCAATAAGGAGGGTCATGCATGTCCTTTGCTTGTGTTTCAGAGGAGTTTGGTGCTTTGGAAAGTGTGAAGGCTGCTAGTGAGCTGTACTCTCCTCTGACAGGAGAGGTAACTGAAATCAACACAGAGCTGGCAGACAACCCTGGACTAGTGAATAAATCCTGCTACGAAGGGGGTGAGTATCTTAGGCAAGACAAAGTGACATGACAAATCAGTTGAGACGCTTGTTTGACATTTTAGTAATTTAGCAGACGCTCTTATCCAGAGCGACTTACAAATTAGGGTTGTTTTGCTCAAGGGCACATCGGCAGATTTTCACCTATTCAGCTTTGGGTTTCGAACCAGCGTCCATTTGATTACTGGGCCAATGCTTTTAACCGCTATGGTACTTGCCACCTTATGTGAATTATTATATATATATTTTTGGGGTGAATACTCATTCAACACACTTATTAACCCCCATCCTGACAATTTTACTGATTGTTGTTCTCCTTTGACTTCCAGGCTGGCTAATTAAGATGACTATTGACAACCCTGCAGAACTTGATGGCCTCATGGACGATGGCTCCTACGAGAAATTTATCAAATCACTTGATGAGTAGACTGCTCGGCTCTCCATGTTCTTTTAAAAAAAATGTTCTTTTTAATGATGATTACAGGATTAGTGTGAAAGACCTATCTGGACTGGCTGTAAAATCTCAGCTAAAATGAGATTATATAAAGTAGCCATATTTATTTTCACTGTAATTGTTTAATCACCAAGATAACCAAAATGTTAATTTACAATACTCACTTAGGTGCTTTTGCTGAACAAACCACAAGACAACCTGAAGGGTTTGTTCCCATGTCCTGTTGGCACAACGATAAATCCTGTTGGCACGTCAATAAGAGTTGATTACCTCAGGTGCTTAGTTTGAACTGAAAAAATGCAGAGAAGTGGCAACAGGTTGGAAAGTGATTGGAAATGGGAAGATGCAATAAATACAACCTACAATCCATTTTTTTCATTATGGCTTTTCTATTCCATCTGGTGGGAAGGGTGGAATACAGTACTATTAACTTCCTTTACATAAACCACCTTAAGTCATTATCTAATAGTCAAAACTTAATTTGATGTCTGGTAATGCAAGACTAGTCAAAACCAAACCTTGGCTGGCAGCCTGGCCCTTCCAAAGACTCCCACACTTGTAGATTCACATTTTTCAGCAATATAACCTTCTTTAGAACAAAATACTAAAGCACAAATTAAGCAAGAATCAATTCTATTTGTGTATTTTCCTATTTTGAGGTAACATCTGACATCAGGACTATGTGGAATATATTGCATTTTTGTTGTGCTGTTTGTACACACTGCCTGTGATTGTAGACATAGTTCACTAATATCTACTGCTATACATATCATTCTTAGTATATATTTTTGGTGTAGGCCTATATATGCGTAGATTGCATTTGGATTACTCAGTGTTATTTGGGTTACCTGGATTTGTTCTGACATTCATGTCTTGTTTTTGACTATTCGTGTACATTGTTAGGAGCTAGGAACCCAAGCATTTTGCTGCACCTGCTATAACCTCTGCTAAACTGTGTATGTGACCAATAAAATATGATATGCTGCTGCTGTATTTTCCAACCCAAGTGATTCAAGCTAATGGTAACTGAAAGTTACACAAGTGATATTAACACATTTAATATATCTGCACAGTATCATCATTGATTTATTAACACATAATCAGCCCAGTCAGTTAATGGAACAGTAGTTTAGATTGTAAAGGGCAAGTTTCACATACTGTGAAGGGTGTGTGTGAACCTATTCCTAGAAATTACCCTGCTTTAAACTAGACCTTTTTGTTCTGATGCCTAACTGGTGAAAACCCAGAGATATAGAGAAGCACTTCTCATTGAAGCTTGGCACACCTTGACCTTTGCCCTTAGATTGAGATGAGGTGCAAGGGGGGGATTGATCAATGATTAATGGCAAAAGTGGGCACAGGATCAGTGCAGCAGAGAAACTGAGCATATCTTTGACTTTGTTTTATTTTTATTTACCCTTTAACTATGAATGGGGCATGGGGCTTTACTACTCTTACAGGAGAATACAATTTGCCTGTCATACAGAAAATATCCTTTCGGAATGGTCCTCTCTTGACACAATGAGCAAAGTGATGGTGTTGCTGTTTGTGTGCACTTTTAAAAGATTGTGCCGCATATGATTTCAAGAACGTATTAGGGTTAAATATTTTGATGCACAGCACTCCTATAATGAAAACATGTAATTCATAAGGATCATTACAACAATGAGAATGGAAAATTGGGCGATACTCAGAGAAATTGGCTGTCTGAAACAGGTCCGTAAGTGAAATGTGTGTAACTTTCTTGTGCGACTGCAGTGACCCCTTGTGGTGTACCTACATATACATCTTGATTTGGGTGGACGACCATTAGTTAAAGAACAAATAATCTGTCATGCATGCATACTGGTTGTTTCAATGTGTTGTATTGGGACTTGAATAGGGTATACAAAGCACGTTATTACGTAGCATTATGCCAAAACCAAGAAGATTTGGTTTACTAACAAAAAAACGTACAAAAAGCTAATTCTGAACAAGATATATTTTTTAAATCAAACTCTTCACACGTGAATTTTAGTACATCCGGTTGAAACGCCATTGCGTCTACCATTGGCTGCCATCTATATATACCACAATGCACAATTTTTGGACTTCCTTTTTCTTTTCGGCCATTTTCCGCCTCAGACGGTATGTTCAAATAAGCTCACTATTTTTCAAACGAAATCGCCCTTCATCCTCAAATATATCGAAGTTGATGTTACTTTTATGTATTTATTGCGAAAGTTTATGATGTTGTCGTTCAGAATATATGACTATTGACGAGTTTGTTGAGCAAAAGGCTAAGATAAAGGCGACCCAGATAGGTTTAGTAGTCAACCTATCGGTTGTAGACGCATGTATGTCTGTGTTGTCAGTGACTTTACAAGTGTTTCATTGTCACCAACCTGTCGATAATGGTCTAGATTATCGCCAATGAACTCCAATGATTACGGAGTCATTATCACAATAAAATATACGTCTGTTTGTGTTGGCATTCATTGTTGCACCCCAGCTAGCCTTGACGTGATGGCTATCTGGCTAACATTTGGCCTATTAAGCACTTCGTCAGCCATTTTTTTCCTCTGCTGGATGGGCTTATCGTATTGCTAAATGTGATTATCTTCTATGCCTACATGTGTTAATGTCAACTTCTGTTTCAGGGAATTAGGCAACCATGGCACCCAGCCGGAATGGCATGCTTTTGAACCCACATTTCCACAAAGATTGGCAGACGAGGGTGCGCACCTGGTTCAACCAGCCCGCAAGGAAGACTCGCAGGTAGGCCTTGATTAGTTACTTTGGTTAAGTAAAGTATAATGGTTGGATAAATGATAACTTTCGGTTGAACTGTCTTACGTTCGAACGTCTACGGTATGCAAACCTACCAGCTATTAACTAGCATGGATATGTGACATACCTAGTTGGTTTGATAGCAGTATGGATTGAATGATGCTATTGTGTAATTTTGTTGTGTAGCTGTGCATGACATGCCTGCGGCTGTATGTAGGTGATGAAGGTCATTCAAATAACTTGCTATATAAACTCTGCACACAAAAAAAAGGAATGTCCCCTTTTCAGGACCCTGTCTTTCAAAGATAATTTGTAAAAATCCTAATTACACAGATCTTCATTGTAAGGGTTTAAACACTATTTCCCATGCTTGTTCAATGAACCATAATTAATGAACATGCACCTGTTGAACGGTCTAAGAAATTAACAGCTTACAGATGGTAGGCAATTGAGGTCACAGTTATGAAAACTTAAGACACTAAAGAAGCTTTTCTACTGACTCTGAAAACACCAAAAGAATGATGCTCAGGGTCCCTGCTCATCTGCGTAAACGTGCCTTAGGCATTCTGCAAGGAGGCAAGAGGACTGCAGATGTGGCCAGGGCAATAAATTGCAATGTCCGTACTGTGAGACAGCGCTACAGGAAGACAGCGCTACAGGACGGACAGCTGATCGTCCTCGCAGTGGCAGACCACGTGTAACAACACCTGCACAGGATCAGTGCATCCGGACATTACACCTGCGGGACAGGTGCAGGATGACAACAACTGCCCGAGTTACACCAGGAACGCACAATCCCTACATCAGTGCTCAGACTGTCATCAATAGGCTGAGAGGCTGGACTGAGGGCTTGTAGGCCTGTTGTAAGGCAGGTCCTCACCAGAAATCACCGGCAACATCGCCTATAGGCACAAACCCACCGTCGCTGGACCAGACAGGACTGGCAAAAAGTGCTCTTCACTGACGAGTCGCGGTTTCGTCTCACCAGAGGTGATGGTCTGATTCGGATTTATCGTCGAATTAATGAGCATTACACCAAGGCCTGTACTCTGGAGTGGGATCGAGGTGGAGGGTCCGTCATGGTCTGGGGCGGTGTCACAGCAGCATAGACCTGAGCTTGTCATTGCAGGCAAAATCAACGCTGTGCGTTACAGGGAATAGATCCTCCCTCATGTGGTACCCTTCCTGCGGGCTCACCCTGACATGACCCTCCAGCATGACAATATCACCAGCCATACTGCTCATTCTGTGCGTGATTTCCTGTAAGAGAGGAATGTTAGTGTTCTGCCATGGCCAGTGACGAGCCTGGATCTCAATCCCGTTGAGCACAGCCTGTTCCCCCCCCCCAGAACTTGCAGGTGGAAGACTGAGGTAGCCTCTCACGGCGAGAACTGGCAAATCCATGAGGAGGAGATGCACTGCAGGACTTAGTCAATGCAGCTGGTGGCCACATCAGATACTGTTTTGTTTTTGACCCCCCCCCCCCCTTTGTTCAGGGACACATTATTCAATTTCACATGTCTGTGGAACTTCAGTTTTGTCTCGGTTGTTGAATCTTATGTTCATACAAATATTTACACATTTGAACTTTGCTGAAAATACACACACTTGACAGTGAGGATGTTTTCTTTTTTTGCTGAGTTTATTAACCTACTCCTCATTTTTCAGGCGAAAGGCCCGTCAAATCAAGGCTCGCCGTATTGCTCCACGTCCTGTGGCTGGTCCCCTCAGGCCTCAAGTCAGGTGTCCCACCATCAGGTATCACACCAAGGTGCGTGCCGGACGTGGCTTCACCCTGGAGGAGCTCAAGGTAAGAGGAAAATTAACAGTACATTTAACTTTTGAATAATAACCTCCGGGTTTAGGCAGTGTTAGTACGTTGTAAGACGGAACAGCCTGAAAGACGGGTGTGTGTTTATTGAATATATTTTAGCTTGCAGACTACTAGAACCTTTTACAGCAGTCAAGTGATGACAAATCTCCGGAATCTCTGTACCTCCTTGATGATTCAATATGAACCTATTTGCTGATGTCTGCTTGTTTTTAATGTGTCAATAGGCTGTGAAAGGCTGGACTGAGGGCTTGTAGGCCTGTTGTAAGGCAGGTCCTCACCAGAAATCACAGGAAACATTGCCTATAGGCATATTAAAAAACTAACGCAAAGCTAGTCAATTGAGTAATAACTTTGGACTCAAGACAGTTATTAACTCATTTGATTGACAGGCTTTTTTTGTCTGAATATAGCAATCTACTTGTATTGAATTATGTGCACGCCTTCACACTCCTAGAAGTCCAGGCATGGCTAGCAACTAAATGCCCAACAGTTCTTAAATATTTGGTTCTTGCGTTTGTTTTGTACTCTAGGCCGCCGGTATCCACAAGAAGACAGCCCGCACCATTGGCATCTCGGTTGACTCCCGCCGTCGCAACAGATCATCGGAGTCCCTGCAGGCCAATGTACAGCGCCTGAAAGAGTACCGCTCCAAGCTCATCCTCTTCCCCAGGAAGGCCTCCGCACCCAAGAAGGGAGACAGCACTGTAAGTGTCAGTCATAGACCATTGGGTTGAGTGTTTATAAACATGGGCACGCATAACCATATTGTCAAAGTGATTGTTTAATTTGAAGGTCAGATGATAAATATTTGCAGTGTGGCAATGATTGCAATTGTGATGAAACCTGGATCGTGAGCAGCACTGGGCCAGCAGTCAAGTGATGACAAATTCTCCGGAATCTCTGTACTACCTTGATGATTACATTTGAACCTATTATCTGATGACTGCCGGGTTCGTGTGTCCAGTACCCATTCTGTAGTTTCTGAAGCCACCTGTTAGCAAAGAAGTTTTGGAGTTACGGTGTGGAAATTGGGCTTCAAACAGGTCTGAAGGTTTTGCAATGTTTTTACTGCTTTTTGTGCAGAGTAACATTGATCTGCAGAGGCAGGATATTAACCAGACGTTTGCGCTATAGATATTACTGTCTTAGACATATTCGTGGACAGTGTTGGAATGTAATTTAAAATATTGTTTACACAACAGATCTGCATGGTTATCTGGACTACAACTTATGTGACTACTTTGTTTATGTGCTCCGATTTAGATTCAGTTGGTGTGCAATTAAATGTTTGAAATCTCTTCTCTTCACCCCAGTAGCATTGTCGGTTTGACAGTACCGTCTTGCATGTGCACATGGTAGATGTTACTTCTCCTGAATGTATTAAAACCTTTCCCTTAATGTATTAAAACCTTTCCCTTTCTCCAGGAGGAGGAAATCAAGATGGCCACGCAGCTCTCTGGTGCTGTCATGCCCATCAAGAATGTACGTATCACACATTCATATCACTTATCATTTATCCCCAAAAATTAAGTTCATGTTCTTTATAATGCACTGAACACTGATTAGGGTTATTGTCTGTAAATGGGAAGACCAGGTCATAGTTGAAATATTAGGATGTTTCTAGAATACATGTATTGGACACATATGTTAGAGCTCTTTCAGCAGTCAAGTGATGACAAATTCTCCGGAATCTCTGTATTTCCTTGATGATTTTCTTTGAACCTATTAGCTGATGACTGCCAGATTGTGCTGGGCCGTAAGTTACAGAAGTGGACACAAATAATTAAGGCATTGAGTAATGACATGGGACTCTGCTAATCCGTTCATTGTATTTGACTTTCTCTTTTGACTGAAATGCCCTTCTACTCTTGATGAGTATATCTTTACATCAACATCGTTGTAATTGGGCTCTTCTCCCTCTGCTGCAGGTGCACAAGAAGGAGAAGGCCAGGGTGATTTCTGAGGATGAGAAGAACTTCAAGGCTTTCGCCAGCCTGCGTATGGCCCGTGCCAATGCTCGTCTCTTTGGCATCCGTGCCAAGAGGGCAAAGGAGGCGGAAGCGGAGAGTATTGACAAGAAGAAATAAACCGTTAGTTTCTATGGAACTTTCCAAAATAAAAAAAATGTGTACAATTTCACTGGTCATTTTTCAATATGAAGGGTCATGTTTGTTACCATCTTTTACTCTTAATTTTTTATTGCCGTTGTGGAGACATTTCTGAACAATGATAAACACTCAACTTTGGTACATTAGAAAAATTGATTTTCATGCTTTAGTATTAAAATTATCACATTTGATGGATTATAGAAATACAGCCATCAATGCGAACATTAAATTGAGTGTTGACTGTTGCCCAAGAGAACAATGGATGGAATTGATCTTTCCCAGTCACTACCAGCAGGTGGTGGTTGTGCTACATTGTAAATCCCTCACCCTGGAATTTTCAAATTTTATGTGGAAACCAGTCTCCTGAATATGGGCTATACACTATGGAAGTGGCCTTTTTAAATAGTCTCCAACGAGTCAAATGAAGAACAATAGTCCTTAAGCCCAAAAATTCATAAGGCGTCTGGCAGGAGTACAGTCATCCACAAACTATAATTTATCTTAAATGAATGCGTTATTCATGAATTTATTATGAACCCATTCAAAAGGTTAGGGAATGTAAAGCCAAAGTGGTGGGTGCTTTCAAAGGATTTGTTTCCCGTACTTTGAATTCCTGATTATGAAATAGCTTTTTTCACAATGCAGTCGATCTACAAAATCTCAATAGAATGTGCCATCCTTGGCACCTCTACCAGCTTCGAATAGTTTACTGCTCACATTAGTTCCCCTGCTAGCTCAACCAGAACCTTGTGTGATTGACTTACGAGCAATGCTCCAGCCTTCTAGAAGTTAATGAAAATGTGGTTTTGAGGGGTTTTGTTGTGGTTAATAGTGGAATTCCTCGATTCTCAACCTAGCCCTGAAGTGCAGGGGCATGGATCAGAAAACCAGTCAGATCTGGTGTGATCACCTTTTGCCTCATGCAGCACAACACATTTCCTTTGCATGGTGCTGATTGTGGTATGTTTTACCACTCTTCAATGGCTCTGCGAAGTTGCTGAATATTGGCGGGAAAGAGAACACGCTGTCATGTCAATCTAGGGCATCCCAAACATGCTCAATGGGTGACATCTGGTGTGTATGCAGGCCATGGAAGAACTGGGACATTTTCAGTTTCCAGGAATTGTGTACAGATCCTTGCACATTGGGGCCGTGCATTATGCTGGAAAGTGGTTGATGGCAGGGGCTCAATTGCTCAACAATGGGCCTCGGGATCTCTGCATTGAAATTGCCATTGATAAAATGTAATTATGTTGTTTATAGCTTATGCTTGCCCATACCCCACCACCATTATGGGACACTGTTCATAACGTTGACATCAGCAAACCGCTCCCCCCACATGACACCATACATTGTCTGCCATTGCCCAGTACAGTTTAAACCGGGATTCATCCATGAAGAGCACACTACTCCAGCATGCCAGTGGCCATTGAAGTGGCTACGACGCTGAACTGCAGTCAGGTCAAGACCCTGGTGAGGACAAAGAGCATGCAGATGAACTTCCCTGAGACGGGTTCTGACAAGTTGTGCAGAAATTCTTCGGTTGTACAAACCCAAAGTTTCATCAGCTGTCCGGGTGGCTGGTCTCAGACGATCCTGCAGGTGAATAAGCCGGATGTGGAGTTCCTGGGCTGGCGTGGTTACAAGTGGTCTGCGGTTGTGAGGCCAGTTAGACGTACTGCCAAATTCTCTAAAATGATGGAGGTGGCAAATGGCAGAGAAAATAACATTCTACTCTCTGGCAACAGCTCTGGTGGACATTCCTGCAGTAAGCATGCCAATTGCATCTGTGACATTGTGTTGTGTAACAAACTGCACATTTTAGAGTGGCATTTTATTGTCCCCAGCACAAGGTGCACCTGTGTAATGATGCTGTTTAATCAGCTTGTTGGTATGCCACACCTGTCAGGTTTATCTTGGAAAATGAGAAATGCTCACTAAGGGATGTAAATAAATTTGTGCACAAAATTTGAGAGAAATAAACTTTTTGTGCGTATGGAACATTTCTGGAATCTTATATTTCAGCTCATGAAACATGGTACCAACACTTTAAAGGGGAAAGTGGGAAACCTAGTCAGTTGTACAACTGAGTGAATTCAACTGAAATGTGTCTTCCGCATTTAACCCAAACCCTCTGAATCAGAGGTGCGGGGGGCTGCTTTAATTGACAACCACATGTTTTTTTTGTTTTTTTGTTCAGTATACAAGTGCCTTCGGAATGTATTCAGACCCATTGACTTTTTCCATTTCTTTTTTACATTGCAGCATTATTCTAAAATGGATTAAATAAAAATAATTAATCAGCAATATACACACAACACCCCATAATGTCAACGTGAAAACTTTAAAAAAAAAAAACAGAAAAAAACTATTTACATAAGTATTCAGACCCTTTGCTATGAGACTCAAAATTGAGCTCAGGTGCATCCTGTTTCCATTGATCATCCTTGAGCTGTTTCTACAACTTGGTTGGAGTCCACCTGTTGTAAATTCTATTGATTAGACATGATTTGGTAAGACACACACCTGTCTATATAAGGTCCCACAGTTGACATTGCATGTCAGAGCAAAAACCAAGCCACGAGGTTGAAGGAATTGTCCGCGACACAGATCTGGTGAAGGCTACCAAAAAATGTCTGCAGCATTGAAGCTCCCTAAGAGCACAGTGGCCTCTATCATTCTTAAATGGAAGAAGTTTGGAACCACCAAGACTCTTCCTAGAGCTGGCTGCCTGGCCAAGCTGAGCAATAGGGGGATAAGGGCCTTGGTCAGGTGAGGTGACCAAGAACCTGATGGTCACTCTGACAGAGCTCTAGAGTTCCTCTGTGGAGATGGGAGAACCTTCCAGAAAGACAACCATCTCTGCAGCACTCCACCAATTAGGCCTTTATGGTAGAATAGCCAGACGGAAGACACTCCTCAGTAAAAGGCACATGACAGCCCCCTTGGAGTTTGCCAAAAGGCACCTAAAGACTCTCAGACCATGAGAAACAATATTCTTTGGTCTGATGAAACCAAGATTGAACTCTTTGGTCTGAATGCCAAGCGTCACGTCTGGAGGAAACCTGGCACCATCCCTACGGTGAAGCATGGTGGTGGCAGCATCATGCTTTTCAGCAGTAGGAACTGGGAGACTAGTCAGGAATGAGGGAAAGATCAACGGAGATCAAGTACCTGCTCCAGAGCACTCATGGCCTCAGACTGGGCCGAAGGTTCACCTTTCCTAAGCACACAGTCAAGACAATGCAGGTGTGGCTTCGGGACAAGTCTCTGAATGTCCTTGAGTGGCCCAGCCAGAGCCTGGACTTGAACCCCATCAAACATCTCTGGAGAGACCTTAAAATTGCTGTGCAGCAACACTCACCATCCAACCTGACAGAGCTTGAGAGGATCTGTAGAGAATGGGAGAAACTCCCCAAATACAGGTGTGCCAAGCTTGTAGCGTCATACCCAAGAAGACTCGATGCTGTAATCACTGCCAAGGTGCTTCAACAAAGTACTGAGTAAAGGGTCTGAATACTTATGTAAATGTGATTTTTAATTTTAATAAATTGGCAGAAATGTCTAAACCTGTTTTTGCTTTGTCATTATGGGGTACTGTGTGTAGATTGAGGGGAACAAACAATTGAATCAATTTTAGAATTAGGCTGTAACCTAACAAAATGTGGAAAAAGTCAAGTGGTCTGAATACTTTCCGAAGGCACTGTACATTAACATTCTATCACCACTATGGTATTCTCACCCACCTAATACCTGCACTGTGAGTAATATCCTGGGGATGAGATTATCACCATAGAAAAGGCAGAATCTGTGGTAAAATAAGGACAGTGCAGGTCATACTACTTCAAGGTAAAAATCATTCGGGTGATGAAGTCTGGCAGCATTGTTCCTATGCCCCTCTGCTAGATTTACTGCCACAGCATGATGTCTTTAGGTTACTTGAATGTCAACTGTAGCAATGTATGCTATAATAGCAATTATACAACCAATACACTGTAGCTCTGACTATGTAAAGGAAGGCAGCCTTGAGGTGTGTGGGCTATCCATTAAAAATGAAAGAATGCAGTATCGTGCTTCTACACCTGCATTGCTTGCTGTTTGGGGTTTTAGGCTGGGTTTCTGTACAGCACTTTGTGACATCAGCTGATGTAAGACAGGCTTTATAAATGTGATTTAAATATCAAATTGAGTGTATTCGGGCTTTGTATGATGTCATGTCTCTTGATTTGCTCAGCAGTGTTCATGGGCGGAGGCGGGGATGGCAGTGGGAGTATTACACAACGTCACATTTCGTCTGCTCCTGCACACTCTGTTAGCCATGACAACCTCTGACCTGAGCAGAATAAAAGATCAGGTGAGAACCGCACAAGATGCTGTCTCTACCAGGTGTGCTTTAATGTATCTGTTCTGATTATTTACTTCAGATTGTGCTGCTGGTTGTTTATTCATGTTCTGACTGACTTTTGAGTGTTTAAACTGTAAGATGATACAATCTGTTCAATGTAGCTTTGACTTAGTCTTTCCCAAAACATAATTTACTAGTGTTTATTTCTTGAATGTTCTCCCCTAGGCCTGTATCGTGGCCTTAGGATCCAACAGGAATTGATTGAAAGGTTTATGACTGACAGCTTTCATATTAGGTCACTCAATGAATAGTGTTGAGGTAAGAGGATAGGCTTCATTTCCAATTCACTGAGCCATATTTAGATCAACTAGATCATGTTAAAACAAAAGCACACCAAATAGATTGTTAAGTGGAAATTAGAGCAACCATAGCCAGTATGGGAGCCTCTAGAATCAATGAAGTATTGGGAGTTTGCCCAAAAACCTACATGTAAGTCAATGTGTCTAAGAATATCTTAACACAGGGGAACTGCTGGGTGGAGGATTACATATGAAGTTACATAAACTCCTCACCAGCGCCTGCACAAATTCCATTTTCATGTTTTCCATTATTTTTGTTACCTGAATGGCAGGAATAATTAAAGTTGGTTGGTATGTAGCTCTCATTATCAAAATTATTTTCTGTTATGTTGAAAACAAGCAATCAATTTTTACTGGAAAACATTTGAACTACATAACAGCATAATGTCTGCCTGGTAGCTGGAGTGGTATAAACAGCTAGATAGCGAGAGGACTCTTGATAAATATATGCATAAATACACAGGAAGTCCAGAGGGAAAGGCCTTAGTGTTGGCACAGCGGCAACAGATGGTTCTGGTTAAGAGCTACAGCATAATGGAGCTCAGGTGTATGGCCCAGGGCACTGTTGGTTCCTACTCGCAATGAATTCCCATCGAGTTCAAGACACAGGAGGTGAGAATCTAAGATGATAGGGTAACCATTCTTTAGGCTACAACTGCAATTAACCCTCTTGCTACCGTGGCATCAAACCCCTGTCGTTGCCATGTTAATTATTGTACTCGTGAGCTTATGCACATTTACTTATAAGAATTATAACATAAAGGAAATCAGTTGATCACCATCAGAGGGTCATAGGTCAATGAAACAGCCCTATCTCCGTTTTATAGAGACAGAAAGCCTTGGAGGGGAGGATGTTTCCTGCTGCAGGGTTTGTTGATGTGATCATGATGAGGGACAAACAGCCCAGTAAAGCGAATAATTAAAATAGAGCCAAACGTTTAGTCGAGTGCTGTTTGAATAAGTAGCTCTCTGCCCAATGCTGATTAGCCTCCCTATTCGCTGCCAATAGTCTTTACGGAGGCCTAGTTTTTATAAGGAGCAAGACCCCAAATGCGTACCTGTGGAGTGCTCCTTGACTGACCACCAGTCAAGGAGGTGAAATCAACAACAGAGCCCAGAGGATGTATTACCACCAATGATGTTGTATCCTCTTTAGAGAACATTTGGAGAGGAATTGCTAAGTCAGACATTTTCTCTGCATCCCAGAATAGGCTTCGCCCTGAAGCAATGGGGACAGGCATATAGTGCACTTTAATTCTTTCACCCAGCCTATTGTCATCCAAGTGGGAAGGCAGAAAGGATATGTGCTGTAGGTGGGACCCCCACCACTTATAATTGCTACAGTTAAGTGCTTTGAGAGGAAAATGTACAACTCTGAATACACCTCATTGTCAGCTGGAAAGCTATCATGTTATATAATCTTTAGCTAGTTTTAGCGAGTTCACAAAAATTATATGGGCCTTGTGGGTGGGCTGAAAAAGGCTTCATATGAAGAGAACGGAGTGTATGTGTGGGTGTCAAATGATTTTAAAACCTGCCCAACACTTGTTGATATTCAGATCATTATAGCATTAGCTATAGCCCTTGTATTGGTATTAAATAGTCTAAAACATGCTGGTTTGTATGTGTGTGTGTGAGAGAGAGGGTGCAAGAGAGAGGGGGCGGAGGTAGCAGAAGGATGAGAGAGAGAGAGAGAGAGAGTATTTCCTGTTATTTACAAGAGTAGCACTGCCTGCGATTAATCTCCATTGTTTCTCCATTAGAGCTCAGTGTCACTTAGGATCCTTAGCTGTCTGGCCAGCCACATCAGGGCGCTCACACACAACATGTTGTGCCATCACCTGAGGATCTGTCCAGTTCAATATCTGCTGTCTGACTGTCAAGTGTCTCCTCCTGTGTTTCCTGGGGTTGTAATTATTGAGCTCTGTGAAAGACAGCAGTCCTTTCACTGATACTAAAAGTCATATCTAGCCACTGGAAGTAATATAATTACATTGTGTCATACTAATAGGCCTATTACTGGAGGGAGAGACTATGTATCTCTTACTTGATGTAATTGAGTGAATATTTCTGGGTGGATTGCAGACACTTATTTTGCCTTTGAGGTGAGCAGATATGATCTGGCAACGGTACTATCTTGTAGAGTTTGATATGCAGAGACAAGCCAGTAATACAAATGCAAGCCATTGGAATTTATTGTGGGGGAAAAGCCTCACATTGTATACGGACAGTATATGTAGCCCATTAGTGTTGAGGAAAACATTTGTGGTTGTATGTGTGTAATCTGTATGCTTTTAATTGTCTGTTGGTCACTGTATTTTATTTGATCTATAGCAGATTAAATCAAAAGGCTAATCAACAAATGCATAAATGCTCTGGTGGTCAACTTTAGCTAAGGCTCATGTGAAAATGAACAGAAAGGTGAGATGATTAGTGTGGAACAGCCGACAAGAGTGTTCTTGTATCGCTATTGTGAACCGCTGTCGCACCTCTACGTCTCCCTCTAGCGAATTCTGGTGACATTGCGAGCTTTATCGGTGTGGTTTGGCAGATCCACTCCCTCGCTCTGCTATCACACACCCCTTGCTTCTACCACTTTCCCTCCACTGTTCCTGAGTTTCGGAAAATCAAGCAGTGTGTTGAAGGAAAGGTAACAACAAGTGTAAGTTCAGGGGACCACGTCAGGTAGGAACAAGCAACAAGAGTTTGGATGTATTAATTTGAAGCATGTGATGCAAGTTTCTGAATGATTGAGGTAATCGAACAAAATAATGTTATTGCAGAGTATTTTTGGAATAGTATACGTTCCTGTTGTATTGTTATATCATTCATTGTGAAATGCTTGGATTCATTCAGAGGTTGTGGAGGTGCATTGATAAACGACCAGTTTAGCCAGTAATGTAGATCAGTTTATATATATTATGTGACGAAAATTGAATGAATAAGGCAGCTGCGCTTCTCTGTCACCCTCAACAAATCATGCTATAGTTATCGTAGGAAATAATTTAGGTTGAGACCAAAGTTGAGAACAAAATCTGTATGAGTTGCTTAGTTGGTTAGAAGTCATCTCAATTACAATTGTACAAGTCTTGAGTAGTCATTTATCAAGCTTAGCTGTCTATAACTGACTCTCTACCAGATATAACACAGATGTATACTAGATAGACACAGTATATATGAAATGCACGTGCTACGCCCGGTTTAACATGACCAGGGAGGGGTGTGTGCCCATGCAGTTGTTGGTTCATTTGTCGGACAACAGGTTGTAGACATATAGGTTATGAGAATCTCATCTTCACATTTTATTTTTTATCTGTAACATTTATAGATCAGCACTCTTATTTTTTGCATTTATCTTCCACCATCATATTAAATGTCATTGCAATATATTTAAAAAATAATTATAAGAACATGGAACCAACTGAACGTTACAAGTGTTGGGCAGATTATTTCGAACTAATTATAACTCTCGGGTTATTGGTTGTTTTATAGTAGCCAATAATCTCAATATGTGTTCTATTTTATGAGTCATATGAGCCCTTATCATTCGTTCTTATTGTTTCTAACTACCTCGTCAAACACTTATGATTGCTGCCAAGGGCGCCTGATCTAATGTAACATAATTGCTTCAACCGAGCCTCACCCCACTGAAGAGCAGCAGCCGAATGACTGAAGGTCGCTGTTCATTGGCGCTGGTGCTGAAATAGGGCAATGTGGATTCTTGCGCCTGGGCAGGCTTTGTCAATATTATCTTTTTTTTACTGAGTAGCAATTCAGCTGTTATTATTCAATCACCTTCATAGCCTACCTCATATGCAAACTTCTTCTGGTCTGAACTTGGATTCTGCTACTATTTATTTGGGTATCTGTAATTTGCTCCTTTAAGATTAGGATGATGCTAAGGTTCAATAACATGTTGTTTGTGGATATATGCTATTTTGCAGATACTTAAAGGCCCAGTGCAGTCAAAAACGTGATTTCCCTGTGTTTTATATATATATTCACACTATGTTGGAATAATACTGGGACATTTTGAAAATGATTATGCCATTTTAGTACAAGAGCTGTTTGACAAGACCGCCTGAAATGTCAACCTGTTCTGTTGGGATTGAGTTTTGGTCTGCCTGGTGACATCACCAGGCGGTAATTAGCCCAATAAGAAAGACAGTTCCAAACCTCTTTGCCAATAATAATCTAGTTTTCAGTTTTCCCCATTCAGACCACTCCCAGACAGTCCTAGCAAAATTATTGCTTGAGAAATTGCTCTTTGTTAAAAAAAGTATTTTTGACCATTTTAATTGAAAACAATCACAGTAAGGTACTTTATTGTTAGTCAGAAATAATTTGATTTTGAGATAAAAACATCTGCATTGGACCTTTAATTTGTGTTTTCTTTACATAGGTACAGTACCTGTGTGGACTTTGAAGAGAAGGATGATTGGGAGCATACTCTTTTTTAACCCAGTTGTGATGCTCATGGACAACTTTTTCATGAAGAACACATGAAAACACACTTTGGCAGATCCTGAATCGTAAATGACTCTCCACAGCTTTCTGGTCATCTAATCAAGACTCCCCAACCTCCATCCAGCTCGGCCCACCCTGTCTGTTATCTCTGCATACATTAAAGGGCACCTGTCTTCATCTCAAATACAGACCTCTGAGAGAATCCATTCTTCTCTTCTATGTATCTAACTCTGTGAGATTTCAGTGCCTCGCTCGGCTTGAATCCCTTAGCCATCCCTAGTAGTTCCCATTACTCTGAGCTCTCGGCAGCACTCACCCTCTCTTGCTCTTTATTGGTTGACTCCTTGGGTCCTGAGCCAGGATGAATGACGTCCAGGATGCTACCTCCCCAGGGGCCGCTCTAGGTGGCCCTGTCACCTGCGTCTCCAAAGTGGAGCTGCGCGTCGCCTGCAAGGCCCTGCTGGACCGAGACACACTGAACAAGTCTGACCCATGTGTCATACTCATGGTGCAGAACCAAGGACAGTGGACGGAGGTGAGTACCCCCCATCCCCTGTATGTCCCCAACCTACTGGCCGGGTAAAGTCTTAACTAACATTGTTCGCTCCGTAATGTACTGATTGTATGAACAATAAGCAATGGATGTTGATGCTAAAACAACTAAGCCTGTGAAGCGCAAACGCCAGTAATGAGCTGCATAAGTATCTCTATGATGTTGACATGTAACATTGGGTAGTATGACCCCAGTTTATTAAAATAACAATGATTCCGTGTCTGACAGAGTTGGATAGCATGAGGCGAACCAGAGTGAGTGCTTGTTTCTACTGAATGGAAGGCATTGTCACCTAGCAGGATATGGCCGGCACAGTGGGAGGGGCAGTCCTCTCTCCCCGCCCTCCATTTCTCCATATCAAAGCTGAGCCATATTTAGAGAAAAAAAGTATTATCTGGAACGGCAGTGGTGGCTTGAAGACAGGAGTGAGATTTAAGGAGTGGGCTGTTTGTGTGAACGTGTCAGACTGAGGATGAAATCTTAATCTTGCTCCCATTATCCCAACAGCTGGGCAGTGCACCAGATCACAGAGAACAAAGTAGAGCCAGGGAGAAGTGACTTATCTGGTGCTGGCTTGGTGGTATTGCTGCCATCTTCTTTTCTTTTGAAATGGATTCTGATTTATAGAGTAGCTACCTGAAACTGAATTGAAATTGTCAAACAGATCACCGCGAACATTGTTCATAGGATAAGGGAGTGGGACAGGAAATCTTACTTTCCTTTTCACGCTTCTTCCTCTACTCTCCGTATCTCTTTCTCACTATTTCATTCTAAGTTGCGGGTCATAGTTTCTTGTCTGCCTTGGAATTACACTGGTACACTATCTGTAATATGAGCTGGGGGTGTGCGAGCTATGAATAGCATATTTTCCATGATGCAGTACTCCACTATATATGACTGATAATCTGTATATCTATAAGGCAGTTCGAATAAAGGTGGTTGCCAAAGAAATCCATCCATCTTTGTTCCTTCCCATTTGAGATTGGGTGATTTGCGATTGGATGATTTGAGATGGGATTCCAGCCTGGCACTGTTCCAGCCTGGTACTATGAACATAAATGCAATGGTTCATTGGATCAGTCTAAAACGTTGCCATCTCAGTCTAAAACTCAGTCATACACTGCTGCCATCTAGTGGCCAGAATCTAAACTGTGCCTAGAATCCTATGTCATATATTGGCCTTTCTCTTGCATTTCAAAGATGAAAATAAATAAATAATAATAATAATTTTTCTTTGTATTGTATTTGACCAGCTCTAATGTGTTATATTCTCCTGCAATAATTTCACATTTCCACAAATTTCAAAGCGTTTCCTTTCAAATGGTATCAAGAATATGCATATCCTTGCTTCAGGTCCTGAGCTACAGGTAGTTAGATTTGGGTATGTCATTTTAGGCGAAATTTAAAAAATAAAAAAAAGGGTCCCATCCTTCCATGACATAGACTGACCAGGTGAATCCAGGTGAAAGCAATGATCCATTATTGATGTCACTCATTAAATCCACTTCAATCAGTGTAGATGAAGGGGCGGAGACAGGTTAAAGACAATTGAGACATGAAATGTATATGTGTGCCATTCAGAGGGTGAATGGGCAAGACAAAATATTTAAGTGCCTTTGAACGGGGTATGGTACTGCAATGCTGCTGTTTTTTTTTACGCTTAACAGTTTCCTTTAAAATGTATTTATCCTTATTTAACCAAGGTCTCTTTTAAAAGATGAGCCCTGAATGACATATATTACAGAAAATAGACATCAATATAAAGACAAAATGCAGAAAGAAAAACCCGTTCATAAAAAACAAACACATACATCAGTAATACGGTCCTCAATCAGCTTTCTGAATCACCCGAGAGGCACCAAAACATCACATTTAACAACATTTAGAAGATTGTTCCACAAATAAGGTGCAAGAAAACTAAAAGCTGAGTTAGCTAAGTCAGTAGAGACCAAAGACATTTCAAGAGTAAACCATCCCTGAGAAACCTTGTAGAGTCCATGCCCTGACGAATTGAGTCTGTTCTGAGGGCAGAAGGGGGACTCAATATCAGCTCAATATCAGTAAGATGTTCCTAATTTTTTTGTACACTCAGTGTATGTTGCAATTATGCCCCAATGTTTTCACCTCTCCTCCAGGCATTGCCAGATAATGATTAACAGTGACAATGCCAAATTGTAGTGCGTTGAGATGGGAAGCATTTATTGAGGCCCAGTTAATGGTTATGAATGAGAAATGTGTTCTGAGGCTTTGGCAATAATGAAGCTTGGCTGATAGTGTTGAGCACACACTAATCAATTTGTCGCTGTGGTAATGCAATAAAACAACATTTCATGAGGAAACTAACCTGGATTCTCTGCAAGCTGAGCATTTGAGTAGTTTACATAACTCCCTGAATTCAGCTCGAGCATTAGGAGGTGATATAATTGATACAACCTAATGCTCCGAATAACCATATCATCCATGTCAGTGGAGAATGCATCTCAAATTGGAACGCAATGGGCTGAAGGTGGGCTGAAGGAACAAAGATGGATTTCTTTGGCAACCATCTATAATTCAAACTGCCTTATAGATATACAGAATATCAGTCATATATGGCGGACTTCAAATTAGGGAATTCAGCTATTTCAGAGGTATAAAATCATGCACACGGCCATGCAATCTCCATAGACAAACATTGGCAGTACAATGTCCTTACTGAAGAGCTCAGTGATGTTCAACGTGGCACAGTCATAGGATGCCACCTTTCCAACAGTCAGTTCGTCAAATTTCTGCCCTGCTAGAGCTGTCCCGGTCAACTGTAAGTGCTGTTATTGTGAAGTGGAAACTTCTAGGAGCAACAACGGCTCAGCCACGATTTGGTAGGCCATACGAGCTCACAGAACGGGACCTTCGAGTGCTGAAGCGTGTAAAGATCGTCTGTCCTCGGTTGCAACACTCACTACCAAGTTTCAAACTGCCTCTGGAAGTAACGTCAGCACAATAACTGTTCTTTGGGAGCGTCATGAAATGGGTTTCCATGGCTGATCAGCCGCCCACAAGCCTAAGATCACCATGTGCAATGACAGCGTAGGCTGGAGTGGTGCAAAGCTCGTCACCATTGGACTCTAGACCAGTGGAAATGCGTTCCCTGGAGTGATGAATCACGCCTCACCATCTGGCAGTCCGACGGACAAATCTGGATTTGGCAGATGCCAGGAGAAAGCTACCTGACCGAATGCATAGTGCCAACTGTAAAGTTTGGTGGAGGAGCAATAATGGTCTGTTTTTCATGGTTCAGGCTAGGCTCTTTAGTCCAGTGAAGGGAAGTCTTAATGCTTCAGCATACAGTTACATTCTAGACGATTCTATGCTTCCAACTTTGTGGCAACAGTTTGGGGAAGGCCATTTCCTGTTTCAGCATGACAATACCCCCATGCACAAAGCGAAGTCCATACAGAAATGGTTTGTCGAGATCGGTGGGGAAGAACTTGACTAGCCTGCACAGAGCCCTGACCTCAACCCCATTGAACACCTTTAGGATGAATTGGAATGCCCACTGCGAGCCAGGCCTAACTGCCCAACATCAGTTCCTGACATCACATCACACCCCAACACAATGTTCCAACATCTAGTGGAAAGCCTTCCCAGAAGAGTGTTATAACAAAAAGAGGAGACCAACTCCATATTAATGGCCATGATTTTGCAATGAGATTTTTGACAAGCAGGTGTCCACATACACTGCATGACTAAAAGTATCTTAACCAGTAGCGGTGCGTGGGTAAAATCACTAGGGAAGCCAAGCCAGAAAAAAGCCATATTACATCCTATGTGTTGTGATAATTGCGTTGTTTGATCTATAACCTACTAGTTCATATGCCTTGAGACTGTGATATATAAGCCTTAGGCCGAGACAATAAGAAGACACAGTTGCAGAATAAACTGAACCACACCTTTATTTCATAACAAAACCCAAGAGCATCCTCTGTCTGGTCAAGTCCACAAAGCATATTGCATGTAACAAACAGTTACATGACCTACAGCATGGTCAAGAAAGTTCATCTTTCTGACATTTTCAGACTACTAAACAACTACAATCTAGAACCACGGAGAGTTACTGCAAGTCGCAAAGAAAACAGGAGCTGCTGCCACTATTCCAGCACCATTTCAACTTCAGCATTTCAACATCATCAAATCACCTACAGTGACAACTAAAAGATACCAAAAACTATTTAGTCCAATCCATGTAAGGTACATATGACGTGGCTGTCCATGGTTCTGATTTATTTGTGTGTGTATGTGTGTGTGTGTGTGTGTGTGTGTGTGTGTGTGTGTGTGTGTGTGTGTGTGTGTGTGTGTGTGTGTGTGTGTGTGTGTGTGTGTTGGTGAAAGTATTTCATGTCGACTAAGTTTTCTATGACGGTCATACAGTACACTCTTATTTTTTTGCTGTCCTAGTCTACCTGGCTAAAATAATTGGCGCTAGCCCAACTTCCTTTCATGGGCAATGTTAGCCTTCTACATTTAGCTACATATGGAACTTCCATCCTCTCAGTCCAGGGACACAATGTAGTTTATGGTTGGATCATAATTGCCTTTATAATCATTGGCCAGTACAGAGAACTATGTAAAACCACAAGTCCAAATCCCTATCTCCATCTAATTTAGGAAAGGGCCAATTTTAGCTAGCTAGCTAGCCACCGGAGGACAACAACAAAACGAGATACAACAATTCAAGTTGTTTCTATAGATGCCATATTTCTCTATGATAGGACTGAAGCCAAATGCAAACTGGCTTCCCTTGACACTTTATTTTGGTACGCCAGGACCATTCACAGTTGAGTTCAATTCTGATTGGCTATTATTTTATACTTTTAGACCAAACGCTTGCTGGCTTCCCTTGCGTTCAATGCTACGGACAGCAGCAATGTCGTACTCTTTATGACCAGACCGCATCAAATAGATGGCCTACACATACAGAGACAGAGGGGCGCTGTTTCTCTCGCTCTGATGCTTTCTCCGGTGAGATACATTCAGCCTCTTGCGTATTGAAAGTCAATTATGAAACACAGATTGACGAAAGAGACATTATTTTATGTTTTTTTCTTGGTAAATGATTTGGGAAAGCCTGGCTTCCCTTGGCATCCATCAATACATGCCACTGATCTTAACCATATCAGTGCTGTTGATATACAGTGGCTGAAGCCACTTCATAGTTTTACTAAACATAGAATTCAGCAAAACAGAGAGCTGTGTCAAGATAGTTGGGCTGGGGAAGAGGCCTTTGAATGAACACTCCCTTGGGATATGATGTCTTGTACTAATCTGTATTTGAGTCTTTGGTGGCCCACTCATTTGCTCTCATCCATCTGAACAGGGAAGCAACATTGTCATGCAAATAATTTGCTCATCCTGCCGAAGGCTGAGAGAGATCGGGTACAGATCTCGCTTCTCACTCTCCTGCCGAACGAATGGAGCACATTATTTATACATTTTATTCAATATTCTGCCCATATGAATGAATGTATATACAATAATCTGCCACCAGCCAGCCGTCGATCCCCAGCCAATCACGCACGTGTGGCGGGTGTGCAGACAAAAGACTTGCCGACAAATGAAGGCTTCTGCAGCCTTCACTGTAAAATATCATGCGTTGCAGCGGTGCTTCCATGGACACAAGGGAACAAAAAAAACTCATACATTTTTTAGTTGAAGATGTGATTATACTTATTTTATAAAAGTTAGGTATCAAGAAATCGACTCACATTTTTCCTCTCTGAATCCTCCCTCCACCTGTAGCGGTTTTGCATTCTAGTGTTTGTCACTGATACCACCTTCCCTTTATGAAAATGACTTAATGAGAGTCCTCTGTTCTCTGTTGGGTTAAACACATGGTCAAATCATGACATCAGTTATCTTCAGGTCGGGAAGTCGTAGCTCTAGAAAGATGCCCGAGTCTCCGACTTGGAATTCCGAGTTGGATGACCGTTCAAAAAGATTTCTCCCAGTTGGAGCTAGTTTCTTTCTAGAGTTCACAGTTGTTTTGAACGCGGCATTACACCTCTACTCTTACGATAAGTGCCATGGAATTGTTTTATGCCCACAGAGAGTCAGGACACCCATTTTAAAATCCCATCTGAAAGACCCTACTCAGTTCAATGTCCCCTTCACTGCCCTGGGGCATAGAGCCCTACAGTGAGGGTGTCATAATACCCATAAAACCTAGCGGTCAAACAGGGATGAAAGTAGCATGAAAGTAGACGTAATGCAAGACTACAAATCCAAGCTCCTGCACGTCATCTCTAGTTGACACCTTTGCTAACAGGTATTGTGTCAATTTAAAACTTGCACAAGACAGTTCACAGAATTGTAAATTTAAAGACATTTTGCCAAGTTATTCATTCTTAAATTTAGCTAACATTAGATATGTGTTTCTTATTTAACCAGGCAAGTCAGTTAAGAGCAAATTCTTATTTACAATGACGACCTACCCCGGCCAAACCCTCACGACACTGGGCCAATTGTGTGTCACCTTATGGGACTTCCGATCACGGCTGGTTATGATACAGCCCGGGATCGAACCCGGGTCTGTAGTGACACCTCTAGCACTGCAATGTAGTGCCTGAGACCGCTGCACCACCCCAAATTATTCTTACATTTACCTCGATTAGGCAGTCTCGTCCAGATCATCATTTCATTTGTAGTATTTTATGATAGCCACATTAGCAGCTAAATAGCATTATTTAATCCTACACCAAACACAGCCCTTATTTTAAGTATTTCTAAAATCACCTCTGGGAAAAACGATTGGAACCATTTTCTTATTTGTCCGCTAGGTTTTACGACTCGTACTGTGGTACTCTATTGGGAGCTCCTTTGGCCAGAGTGCCCCCTACTGGCCCTCCAACCTCACTTCCAGCAGCATCTGGTCTCCCATTCAGGACCGACTCTGCTGGAAAGCAGGAGAGAGGGAGGAGAGAGGGAGGAGAGAGGGAGGAGAGAGGGAGGAGAGAGTGAGGAGAGAGGGAGGAGAGAGGGAGCTGACTCCCTAGGAACTCAGAGATCCTTCCATACATCAGACAGTCACCTCTCTGTAGACTCTCCCTGCCACCCCAGATGAATGGGCATCACAGGGGTAGGCATCACACAGGCACAGCCCTTCCTCTGTGGCTCTGGGTAGCTTTCTTCACACACGGAAACGAACTTGTCCGTGTTCACAAATATGTCCAACCAGATAGCACAGGAAGAGATCGAGAGAGAGAAAGACTGAGAGAGATGGAGAGAGAGAATGAGAGAAACAGCGAGAGGAGGAGGGCTAGAGAGTCTAATTAAAACATGTCTCAGCTGTTATCTCCTGAGAAATTAACCACTCTTTGTACTGTTTGCAAGGTCAATAATGAATAACAAGACAACCCACCCCCATTCCTCAGGTCACCTGTATCAGTATACTTAATAACATTGTCTTTAACACTCTTGAGGTGTCGCTAATTAGGACGGGCAGAGTAGACACTTTATTCTACAGTGATTGTGAGTGAGAAAAGGTGGATGCTTTCTCTGTTGCTTCTCATCAACCATTGTGAGTGTGTGTGTATGTGCGTGTTCTCGTCAGCTCAAGGCCAACAGCATGAGGCAAAGCAGTAGGATTAACTCCTGAATATCTGAATGTTAACGTGGAAGTGCATGTGTGTACTATAGTGTTCCATGTATGTTCATGGCGTTTGGTGTGTGGGGCCCATGTTGACTCTGACTTTAGAGAGCTTTGACAGAGCTGCTAATCAGGGAGCTTCATTCTTGATTTGCGCTCTATGGACATGTGGGATTTTGCTTTGCTATGGTAAGGTTGTTAGTGAGATTGATGGCTAGGCCTGTATTGAGATTGATGGCAATCTCTAGAGTATTTATTTTTTAGATCAAACTATGGAGATTATGTAAATTTGCCTTTCATATTTAATTACCTGTGTTTGAAAACTTTCTGACTTTATCTTCTGTTTTACCATCACAACTTTTTCCTCAAATTAAATTAAATGGAAAATTAGTAAAACATTTATGGCATTTTAAGTTTCTACCAGATTTAGATTGACAGATGCCTTAGGCTTGAATTATTTTTTAATATGCCTTTTCAATAACTCCAGTTTGAAATCCATTGATTCACTTAAACCATGAAACACTTAAACCATGAAACACTTAAACCATGGTTCAAACACAGCTTTTTAGGTCACTTTAATTTACTGATGGCATCTTTAGGGGACACATGTGCTTTTGATGATGAGTTGACTCCACTCAGAATACCTAGCTTGGAGAAAAATAATTTATCTGGTACTGGACATAACTGGATGCTGGATGCTACTGGATGGGACATCATTTGTCTGGGTGCTAGATGGGTACACTGGCTGGGTTTACATAGGCAGCCAAATTCTGATATTTTTCCCAATTATTGGCAAAAGAGCCGATCTGATTGGTCAAAGATCAGAATTGGGCTGCCTGCGTAAACACAGCCTCTGTGCTCCACTGAAAGCAGGTGGCAATGTGGAGAGTTCAGGCATGAACCAGGTGTATTAGATAAACAGGTGTATGAATGTCCAAGCATGGCAATGGATGAGCTGTGTGTTTGCTGAGCTCTCAGCCCTCAGTCCACTAAAATCCTCTCTGCTGTCACTGTCTGAACAAGAGCTTCACAAGATTTACATTTTGGTCTAATCAATAGGAAAACAAACAAGAACGCCAACAGTGGCTGTAGCGGTGATCCAGGTGCAGATGGGTATTTGGCTGTAGTTCCTGCATTCCCATGTGCCCATGAATGCATCATCATGTCCCATACATTAATTAGAATTGCAAATGAACTGATACAATGTACATTGCATATAAAACTGCACTTTGTATGTTTAATTGGTAGGAAGCTCTCATTAGAGAGTTGAGTTGGAGGTCCAAGTTTCTCCAGTAATATCCAACAACGTGTCCACATTCTAATGCTGTGCCTTTTTCTCTCCTCTTGTCGCTTCAGCTTGACAGGACAGAGGTGATCAAAAGCAACCTGCACCCGGTCTTTGCCAAGGTCTTCACCCTGGACTACTACTTTGAGGAAGTGCAGAAGCTGCGGTTCGAGGTCTACGACATCCATGGCACCCACAGTATTGGCACCCGCGATGACGACTTCCTGGGTGGGGTGGAGTGTACGCTCGGCCAGGTCCTGTACTGAATGTCTGACCCTTCCACTCAGTTATCCAATGTACCATCTGTTATGTCTAATCAAATCACTCACCACACATAAACTGAATGGAACAGTGTGCCGAGTTGCTGCTCACCAACAGAGGTCAGAGGGTAAAGGTTAGAGGTCACCAGTCCTCGTCATACTCTCAAACTTCTTTAATACTTCTCACTGCTTCACTAGTCACCAGTCATTCATAGTTTTCCTGTGTTCCACAGATTGTAGCCCAGAAGAAGATGGTGAAGCCTTTATTCCTAAAGTATGCGAAGTACGCCGGGAAATCCACCATCACGGTAAGTTTCCCCTATTCATCATCCTATTGATCTCGCTCAGCAGTAACAGTGGCAAGCAAAATCAAATGCAATGACTTGTTAAATCAATTCAAGCAAGTAGCTGATGTGAATCCTGTGATATAAGGATGCTTCTCTGTACAAAGAATCATGACTCATATACAATATCTGTCATGACAAAGAGAGGGGGACGTTAAAGCCCAGAGTGTTGTTTCTGTTAGGTGGTCTCAACACCATCTGTCAGGCCAACATTACATTGCCATACAAAAGGGAACAACACAGAGAAATTGTTTAACAAGCCTGCAAATCTGACCTTTAGTGGAGTGGGAGGAAGAGTCAGTGTTCCTCACTGCTCCTGTTAAATCAGAGGTGCAGAGTCTCTGATCTCTCAGTGCCTTCTTCTACTGCAGAGATGAGAGGAGAAAAGAGAAGGGGTTTTAACCAAGGAGTGAATCCGATACCGTCAACAACAGACCTTTTGCCTTATTGATACTTATCTTTATTGATGGTACCCTAACAAACTACGCATTAATTGCCCTTGGAGAGAAGGGCTGAGAATTACTTGCTTGTGATGGAAATGGCCAAAGTAAAGATGGCATTTAAGGATCTTTCCCTTTGGGCTAGTGTTGCCATTATGACCATTGATTGGATGTGATCACATGACGCCAGCTTGCTGTGAGGCGGTTATGGGGGATATAATGGGTTTGTTTAAGCACAGTCCTGTAGCAGTGTGGGCTTAATGCGTTCTAGTGAATTAGTGCTAACCTGTGTCATGGTGTTTCTGAAAATGGCTTTTCCTGATATGATAATGGGCCTGGGCTTTGTCAGGTCTGTCCGTGAGATGGATCCCAATGACATGGCGTCTGCCTGTAATGTGCCTGCAGGCTAATCTGGAAGGTGGCAGAACAACAGACAAGTGTTGTGTTTTGTGTGAAAAATCCCTCCCCAGTGTTTGTAACACATCTCTCAGATGTCCATCATGCATATGGGGACATGGGATGTGGAGAAAAGTTGGTCAAATGGTAGGGATTAAGGTACTGTTGTATGCAGTTACTGTGGCTCCTACTGGCAAGCATCACATTACAATGGTCTTCTGACTGGAACGTTCATTGCCGGGCCACAATCCAATACACATTATGCCTACACAACACTCACCAGGACAATGGCACCATGACATGAGATATAATAAATCATATTAATCCAAGATGCATACTGTACGTACAGAAAGCTTGACAAGCTGCACCAAGTGTTATAGCGTGCTGTGTTGTATTATTGATAAGCTGAGAGACCCATAGAGTTTGTTACTGGGTCATTGCCACACTTCTGTTTGAATGACAGAAACCATACACTGTAGAAATGTTGTTGTTGTTTTGAGTCAACAGATGTTGTTCATTATTGTAGTAGTCGTGCATTTGAACACAGATAAAGTCCTGTTAGATAGACAGCACTTGATTCACTGGCTTACCGGCGTATAATGACACTTATTTAGCAGGTGAGGGGCAGTAAAGGGCCAATACAATTTGTCCTAATGTGTTGAGATGACTTGTAACCTTCTAATTGTTCGTCAGGAGTGGTTCTGAAGGTGAGCAGCACTCACTGTAATGGGCTCATTGTAGTGTATATGGAACTCTTTGGGCTCTGACCACACCATTAGCTATGCAACACTGTGTCTGCTTTTAGTGTCTACTTTTAGAGTGCTCCCTTCTCCCTAAGTTCCTCTCCCCTCTCCCCTCTTCCCTCTCCTTTCTCCCCTCTCCCCCCTCTCATCTCTCCTTTCTCCCCTCTCCCCTCTCATCTCTCCTTTCTCCCCTCTCCCCTCTACCTCTATTCAATTCAAAGGGGCTTCATTGGCATGGGAAACTTGTTACATTTCCAAAGCAAGTGAAATAAACAATAAACAAAAGTGAGAAGACACAAAACAACATCAACCAAAAACGATTAGAATTGAACTGAAAATATTGAACTCAAAAAGGTTTAAAAAAGATAGACATTTAAAGTGTTATGTACAGTGTTTTAGCAATGTGCAAATAGCTGTAGTATGAATAGTAGGGGAAGATAAATAAACAGATAAATATTGGTGGTATTTACCATGTTGCTTGTGCTCCACTGGTTGCCCTGTTTTCATGGCAACGGGCCACAAATCTTGCTGATGTGACTGCACACTGCAGAATTACGCCTAACAGATATGGGAGTTTATCAATGTTTGATTTGTTTTCAAATTCTTTGTGGGTCTGTGTGATCTGTGGGAGATATGTATTTCTAATGTGGTCATATGTTTGGCAGAATGTTGGGAAGTGCAGCTCAGTTTCCACTTCATTTTGTGGGTAATGGGAACATAGCCTGTCTTCTCTAGAGAGCCAGGTCTGCCTATGGTGGCCTCTCACAAAAGCAAGGCTATGTTCACTGGGTCTTTACATTGTCAAGGATTTTCTTAATTTTGGGTCAGTCACAGTAGTCAGGTATTTTGCCACTGTGTACTCACTGTTTAGGGACAGATTACAATTTGCTCTGTTTTTGGTTGATAATTTACAGTGTGTCAAATAGTTCTCTTAGTGTTTTCTCATAATTTGGTTGGGTCTGATTGTGTTGCTGTCCTGGGGCTCTGTGGGGTCTGTTTGTGTTTGTGAACAGAACCCCAGAACCAGCTGGATGAGGGGACACTTCTCTAGGTTCATCTCTCTGTAGGTGAGGGCTTTGTGGTGGAATTTGCGTTGTACACTAAGTATATTTTTGGGCAGAATTCTGTATGTAGAGTCTCAATTGGGTGTTTGTCCCGTTTTGTGAATTCTTGTTTGGTGAGTCGACCCCGGACCTCACAACCATAGAGAGTAATGGCTTCTATAACTGATTGAAGTATTTTTTGCCAGATCGTAATTGGGATGACCGGTTGTATATTCACTTTGATGGCGTAGAAGGCCCTTCCTGCCTTATCTGTTAGATCCTTCACTGCCTTGTGGAAGGTAACTGTCGTGTTGATGTTTAGGCCGAGGTAGGTATAGTTCTTTGTGTGCTCTAGGGCAACGGTGTCTAGATTTCATTTGGATTTGTTGTCCTGGTAACAGGAGATTTTTTGGAACACCATTATTTTTCTCTTTACTGAGATTCATTGGGCCCAAGTCTCACAGAATATTTGCAGAAGATCTAGGTGCTGCTGTAGGCCCTGCTTGGTTGCGGACAGAAGCACCAGATCATCTGCAAACAGTAGACACTTGATTGCTGAGTCCAGAAGGGTGAGGCCGGATGCTGCAGACTGTTCCACTTCCCTCGCCAATTCATTGATATACTGTACACAGATTGTACAAAACATTTCCAGGATATAGACTGACCAGGTGAATCCAGGTGAAATGTATGATCACTTATTGCTGTCACTTGTTAAGTCCTTTCCTATCAGTGTAGATGAAGGGCAGGAGACAGGCTAAAGAAGGATTTTTAAGCCTTGATACAATTAAGACGTTGACTGTGTGCCATATATAGGGTAAATGGGAAATATAAAATATTTAAGTAACTTTGAAAGGGATAAGTGCCAGGCGAACCGGTTTGAGTGTAGTCAAGAACTACAACACTGATGGGTTTGTCATGCTCAACAGTTTACTCTGTGTATCAAGAATGGTTCAGCCAACTTGACACAACTGTGGGAAGCATTGGAGTCAACATGGGCCAGCATCCCTGTGGAATGCTTTCAACACCTTGTAGAATCCATGCCCCGATGAATTAAGATTGTTCTGAATGTAAAATGGGGTGCAACTCAATATTAGGAAGGCATTCCTAATATTTTGTACACTCAGTGTATATGTTGAATAGGGTGGGGCTCAAGATGCATCCCTGTCTCACCCCACGGCCTTGAGGAAGGAAATCTGTGTGTTTATTGCCAATTTTCAACTGAACACTTGTTGTTTGTTTACATGGATTTTATCATCTCTCTCTCTCTCTCTCTCTCTCTCTCTCTCTCTCTCTCTCTCATACTATCTCCTGCTTTTTCACAAATATGCAGAATAATACACTTTTTAGCTATTAGTGCATTCCTTTTGGGGGCCAACCAAACAGTCTTGGGGACTAAGTTTGGACCCAGCTCCTATGCAGTCGTTTGGCCAGCTCTGCATTACAGTAATGGAACCACATCCGTTTCTGGGCTTGAGTGAGCTTTCTGTTGAAGTTTTAAAGTAATAACACTCATGGTCCTGTCCACATGTCATACAACAGGCTGTCTGCCTGCGGAAAATAAAATATTCTCATTGGCAAAAATGTGACTTTTTTCAGGTACATGCTGAAGAAATTTCTGGCAACAATGGATATGTTGAACTGTTCTTCTGTGCTAAGAAACTGGATGATAAGGTAAGGGATTAGGGGCCTTCTCCTGATGGAAATGTCAATATAGTTCATGGGTGAATTTGTGCTTATTGCTGGCTGTTGAACCTCTCTCCTGTAATTGTGATTTCAAGATTGGATCTATCTCTTTTTGACATAATCAGTCATTAACAAGACAAGAAAGATATACAATGATGATATGGATTTTCTACACTTATAAATGTAACATTTATTTAGATCCATATCCTTTACACTGTATTTACTGGAGGATATGACATAAAGGCATACAACATACATTTCAGCATTCGTTCTATTAAGTCTGAATTGAACTTGGCTTTCTGTAAATGCTGGTTCCCCGTTGAGACAAGCATTGTGAGAATGGTGTGTCATGGACCTTTGACAGATAGCCAGAGGAAGATGAGGGTGAGATCAGTGTGTGCGTGTTTGTTTGTGTGTTGGTGTGTGTGTGTGCTAAAGCGGTGTTACGGTGTGGTTCTCTGTTTGCAAACAGCCCCTCCACACAAAGCATCCCACAATGGCCCTGAAGCTCTGCAGGTGTCTGTTCTTCCTACAGCAGCAACAAGCCGTACCCGAACACCTCCACACTTATCCTCTCTCTATCTCTCTCTCCTTGTCTCTCAACTAATATCTCCGCCTTTCTCCTTCTCTTCCTCCTTTACTCTGCATTTACTCTCTCAGGGTCTTCCTCCTTTTCTCTGCATATCTCTCAGGGTCTTCCTCCTTTTCTCTGCATATCTCTCAGGGTCTTCCTCCCTCACTTTCTCTCCCTCAGGCTTTAACATAATCTTAGTGATTATCTGCAAAATATCGTTTCTCCCACTTTTTCCTACCATTCCATTTTTGTCTGTAATTTATGAATTCATACATTTCAAGTATCCCGGCTCTGAAAGGCTGCCTTGCAATATCCAAAGGACATGATCGACCTGTCCTTTTCAACTCTAAATTCCTGCGCCCTAACACAAGATGAGGAAATCAATCCAACACGGGGCTCTCTGTGCAAAGACAGCACAGACAGCAGTAGTTTTTCAATAAATGGCTTGACGGAGAAAAGCTATGGAAAATGCATGGTGAGCGCAGAAAGAGGGCGTTTGTTGTCGGTAGAGCATTTAGGAGGGTTACGAAAGATATTTGGCAGCAGATCTTGGGAGCTGGAGCACTGAGGCACCTACAGTAGAGCTGGCACACCCACACAAGGCTCAAGGCAGAAGGTTCATATCTCAGTCAACAAGACTGGAATAACTCTCTGGCATCATTGATTATAGCAGAAATCTTCTTCCTGCCTCTCTATGCTCTCAGAATGCTACTAAGCAAAGGGTGCAATTGGCCTCTGACTCTAAGCTGTGTTGGAGAAAGTTAACAGGGAGTGGCGGTAAAGGTCTGCTTGGTGTGTATTCATCAGAGCAATTTACAGTCTTTATGATTGGCTGATTGGACCTAACCCAGTAGAAATAGGGTCATGATGAGCAATTCCATGTGGAAATAAAAACAGATTTCCAATTGCACTGTTTGTGATTTAGACACAAGCAATATAGCTAATCGAATCTTCAGTGTACATTGGAGGCAGGGAAACTCATCAATGGTGGTAGGGTGTGCTTTAAAACGTTCTCTTTCCTTTTCTTATTGACATAATTACATTTCAGTTGCCCAACCCTGTCAGCAAACTACTTTAACTCTTAGAAAAAGGGTTCCAAAAAGGTTATTCGGCTGTCCCCATAGGAGAACCCTTTTTGGGTTCCAGGTAAAAGCACTTTTTGGTTCCTGTTGGAACCATTTTTGGTTTTATGTAGAACCCTCTGTGTAAAGGGTTCTACATGAAACCCCAAACAGTTCTATTTGTAACAAAAATGATTCTACCTGGAACCAAAAATGGTTATTCAAAGGGTTCTCCTATGGGGGGCATGGCCACATGCTCAGGCAGATTAATTGCCAGGCTACTATCTTTGTATGGAATCTGTCCGTTCCAATGACTTTGAGGATCCCATTACACTGAGAAATAGTACTCTAATAGACTATGCACATGATCTATACCACACAGGCTATAAATACTGCCTGCTTCACAATGGTGATCAGATGTGATGAGGCACTTTAATATTGTAGTTGATTTACCAGCACAATGGTTGATGGCTCGGACAAAGTACCTTTTCAAAGGTTTACATTTAAACTTCTTGAATGTTTAACCTTTTGTTTTCAAAGTACTCGAGAAGTGAGATACGTAGAAAATATATATAATTGTAGATGGAAAGAGTTGCTGTGACAACCACAGTATGACCAACATGAATCAGGCAATGAAATATCCCCCATTTATTTCCAATACTGTAATGCTGCCTGAAACGCTATCCAAGGTACTGAACAGACTGCTGGAGGACATTATGGAACTTGTAACATTATGGAACTTGTAACATTATGGAACTTGTAACATTATGGAACTTGTAACATTATGGAACTTGTAACATTATGGAACTTGTAACATTATGGAACTTGTAACATTATGGAACTTGTAACATTATGGAACTCAGTAGACCGTGTTGGTCAAAGGTATAGGTAACTTAATGAATGGTGCTGATTATATAAGTGGTGAGAGCTGTTATTGCTGGACAGGGATTAAATGTTGACAGACAAATGCACTTGTATTGCACGTCAGTCCACAGTGACGCCACTGGCAAGGGGTTGCCGTGACAACGATATTGGGGGCTACCTCCCTCTCTTTCCTCCCTGGCTGTCCCTGTGGAGCTGTATCAGGCTAATGCAGCGAGAAATGGGGACATTAAATATCTTGTTTTGTGCCCCCCTCTCACTCTCTCACACACTCGTTCTTTCTACCTCCATTCCTTTCTCTAACACTCTCACACAGATACACTACACAATGTACAGAAATACTGTCTGTTGAGCCCTAAACAATCAATTGACCCAAACAAGCTGTAGTTGCGCTCAGGCTTACCTTGAGACTCAATGTCAAATTACTCTTTCACGCCCTTTTCCTGATTTGATTTATCACAGCAGTGAACAATACACCACATGCACAGGCAGGGGAAAAGCTGTGTCAAATTTAGCACCAGGAGGACCAAGCTAACATGATGACATCTGTGTGTGTGTGTGATTTCAACAACTTGTTTGTTATTTGATTGTCTGAGATAAATGACTGTACATTAATGGCTCAACCAGAATGTGTTTTTTTTAATGTTTGATTGGTTTGTATATTTGGCAGGATCTCTTCAGTAAGTCAGACCCATTTTTGGAAATATATCGAATCAACGATGATGGGACGGAACAGCTCGTTCACAGAACCGAGGTAATAGACACATTCATTCCTCCTCTCTGTATCTACCTCTCCTTCTCCATGTGTGCTGAAAGTTACTCATGTCTAATGTGCTCTTGCTGTTGCAGGTAATCAAAAACAACCTGAACCCCGTGTGGGAGCCCTTTAAAGTGTCTCTCATCTCCCTGTGTAGCTGTGATGAGGACAGGAAGCTCAAGGTAAGAAACACAGGAAGTCATAGTGTGATGGTTTAACATTGCTGCTGTGGTATTGATTGATGAATGAATGAACGGAACTGGTGAATGAAGTAACTTACTGATGAATGAACAGTCAATACCAGAGGGTTCTGTCTGTCACTGTCTGGTTGTGTCACAGTGCCTAGTCTGGGATTCTGACTCCAGAGGAAAACACGACTTCATCGGAGAGTTTTATGCCACCTTCCGGGAAATGCAGAAAATTGGCGGTGGAAGCAAGGTCAGTCGAAAGGAGAGAGAGTGCTGTCAGTCACTGTTGAATGTTTGATGTGTGTCACTGATGTGTCACTCATCTCTGACAAAGACAGAAATAGATTAAAGAAATGTCGCGCTGCTCTTCTATGTTCTGCAAGTCACACCACAGGTCTGTAGCAGAAGTCACGACTCATAACTGTGTTTCTGTATGTATTGTCTACCTCTTGTGTTGAAGGTCACATGGGATTGCATGAATCCAAAGTACAAACTGAAGAAAAAGAACTACAAAAACTCTGGGGTGGTCATCCTCAGTGATCTCAAGGTTAGAGCCAGCCGTTACAGCTCAGCAACTCTCCACTATTGAATACATAGAGAATCATCCCTGTCTCTTTGATATACGGTTCTACTCTCTCACAACATGTACACATAGTGCTGATAAATTAGTACTGCTCCTTTCAGAAATGCGATTATCCTCAGTTTACTGTCCACCCCCGCTACCCAATTCTGTAAATGACTACATCTGTGGGTGGCTGTCACCGTGTTTTTAGTTCGGAGGTCTTTTAAAAATGAAAAGTTTTTCAAATTGGTATAGTTGTTTTGGTGTCTCTCAGGCCTATTGTTTAGGCAGCCTGTCATTTGGATTATTTCATTTGGATTCATTAGTTTACTGCGCCCAGCTCATGTGATTGCTGCTGTGTCTCAGTTTGAATCCTCTGCCGCCCCACTGGGTGTGTGATCTCTAACTGGCATGGAGAGAACACACTGCACATCACAGAGCTGCTGCCTTCAGACTAAATCATCACCATTCTCCATGTTCATGCTACTGAGTAGTGGTTTAATAATAGTTTTAAAATACATACTTCTTCTTTTGTAAATGGAACAGCCATTGTTTAAAACTGGAACTCATCTAAAAACATTGATGAGTGCTCTACCAAGCCCAAACCCCCACCCTCTGGGGTTTAGTTTAAAAGCTTCCTCTCTGTTCTGCAGCTTCACAGAGTGTATTCCTTCCTCGACTACATCATGGGAGGATGCCAAATTCACTTTACAGTAAGTTGAGCAGCCGATGCATGCACTAGCATGTCATCATCACTTAGCAGCATGGTACAACGCTATGCTAACCTTCAAAGGTGTACGATCCACTGACTGCCTACACATTCTATACATGTTAATGGTTGCTTGCCTTCATTAAGGTGTTGGAATAGACAATAGGCGTAGTATTTTAACCTGCCTTTGAAATTTAAACCAGTGTTCCATTTCCAGGCTAAGTGCTGTCATCAAGGCCAGTGTTTCGATTAAATGCTACATTCTCTAAGTGTGAAACATTACATTCTGCATTTTTAAATAATTAAACATTACCCTGCTGACTGGCATTTTCCGGTGTGCCCGGATGCTTTTCTCACTGAAGGCTAGCTCCTTAGAAGGAGGCAATAATGAATATTAATTTAGGGGAACTGCTATGTTAGGAGCACTGCTTCATTGTTGCATAGACAGCCTTAGGTATCACTTTCCACAGATTAAGAACACTATAGAAGTCCTTTGATAATGCACTCATGATTAAAAGAATACCTGCAGAATATTTGTATGATCATTTCCCTTGTTGAGAAGCTGCAGTTCTCCCTGTGCCCGTATCTTTAGCACTGCTGACGTCAAATAAGTGAACTATCTATGTCCTTTGTCACTCCTTTTTACATGCCCTCAATGCATCCTGCACATATGTTGGTCGTATAAATTGCTCTGAGAACATCTGCGCAATGACTGGACATAAAAATAGAAATTTTCAGCCATGTTCATTTACGTATCTTAGATATTTATGTTTTCACCATATATTATACAGATTAATTTGCGTAAGCAGTTATGCAATTATGCTTGAGGACATGATTGCGATGATATTACAGTATTTAAGACCCTGTGAGGCCGCTCCCGGGTTGAAATGTCACTCAATGGCGCAGGCTCCAGACACTTACACAATGGAAGTCAATTGATTTGTCATAATCTTCCTCTATAGAATCACAAGTTTGACAGAGCACTGTACAGAATAGCCTGCTTCAACACAACCTGCATGGACAGGAAGACTCTAGGTCTAGTGTTTATGGTGTTTGGTTTGTTTACAGTCTTCTATGAATCTGTCATTGCTCTAGGTGGCCATTGACTTCACAGCCTCCAACGGAGACCCACGGAACAGCTGCTCCCTACACTACATCAACCCGTACCAGCCCAACGAGTATCTGAAGGCTTTGATAGCAGTGGGGGAGATCTGTCAGGACTATGACAGGTTAGTCAGCACCACGCCTCTCTGCCCAGCCTCATCCTGATCTCTATCTGTAGGGCTGCTCTCTGTATGTCTATCAATGGGAAATGTAACTTTTTACATTCCATTTGGTAGATGTCTCATAATGTACCGAGACAGTGGTCATACTCCATCTAATTCCCAGCTATGAGGAGGTAATGGAAATCATGGAATGCTGAAATAGAATAGAATTCAGAGGATTCTTTCTACAACTCACTGAAGCATGAGTTGGAAAATGAATGACAGAGTTGAACAATTATTACAATGATAAGGCCTCGATTCAATCAGATCGAGTGATAACTCACGGTGTTTTGCCGGTGTTGAAGGTTTAACTGCGGTATGAGCCCGCAAATCGTTGAGTGGCTGTTCGTGTGTGTTACAAATCACTCCCTTCCTATTATCCCTACCGCGTTAGAAGTTCAAAACTGTGATAGAAAGTGTGCATGTTTTCATGTAAATTTGGATGGGGATAGGCTATCAGTCTAATCAAGGTGTAGACAATATAACATCACACGTTTGAGTGTCTGAACTTGTAATGTGACTGCATGAACTTCTAACACGGCTGCATGAGATTTGTCCCATATAAAGTCAGGTGTGGTTTTGCTGCATCCAGTGGCAGTGTCCGAGATAAGGTAACGCAAGGAGATGCTTGTGGATTTGACACTGCCAAAACAAAAAAAACTGTCATTTTCATGCATTAATTAAATTAAGGTCCACCTGCAATTCTCATGCCCACTGCCAACACTTTCATTAAATCCCCATAGTTCCAGCTTACTAGGAGGATATTAGAGCAAACAAATTGCCTTTACACAGACATTAGCAATGCATGAGGAGGCCCTGAGGAAATCTCAGATGAAGTTGCTTGGAGGCAGAATCAGTGTTAGAGATGAGGCTGGTCTGCTTAGATTTACTGCCTCCTCTGCTGTTTCTGCTGCTGTTGTTGGAATGGGCACAAAGCGAAATGGTTCCAAGTGCAGTAGACAGCAGGTCTTGTTCCATTCGTGGTGGCGGATGCAGCATGTCCTCTGTCCTGTGGTGCTCACTGCACCCTGTGATATCCTATTCTGTCTCAGCAAACTGCTTGTGCCTGGCGGAGCGGCCAAATCCCCCTCCACGGCTGGCAGGGGATCATTACCCCAATCCAGAGGAGAGGACACCCAACCTGGCGCAGTGGCACAGCAGGATTAGCAGAGGCAGGGAGGGACAGTAGCAGGATGGGTAGAGACAGGGAGGGACAGTAGCAGGATGGGTAGAGACAGGGAGGGACAGTAGCAGGATGGGCAGAGACAGGGAGGGACAGTAGCAGGATGGGTAGAGACAGGGAGGGACAGTAGCAGGATGGGCAGAGACAGGGAGGGACAGTAGCAGGATGGGCAGAGACAGGGAGGGACAGTAGCAGGATGGGCAGAGACAGGGAGGGACAGTAGCAGGATGGGCAGAGACAGGGAGGGACAGTAGCAGGATGGGCAGAGACAGGGAGGGACAGTAGCAGGAGGGGCAGAGACAGGGAGGGACAGTAGCAGGATGGGCAGAGACAGGGAGGGACAGTAGCAGGATGGGCAGAGACAGGGAGGGACAGTAGCAGGATGGGCAGAGACAGGGAGGGACAGTAGCAGGATGGGCAGAGACAGGGAGGGACAGTAGCAGGATGGGTAGAGACAGGGAGGGACAGTAGCAGGATGGGCAGAGACAGGGAGGGACAGTAGCAGGATGGGCAGAGACAGGGAGGGACAGTAGCAGGATGGGCAGAGACAGGGAGGGACAGTAGCAGGATGGGTAGAGACAGGGAGGGACAGTAGCAGGATGGGCAGAGACAGGGAGGGACAGTAGCAGGATGGGCAGAGAGGGACAGTAGCAGGATGGGCAGAGACAGGGAGGGACAGTAGCAGGATGGGCAGAGACAGGGAGGGACAGTAGCAGGATGGGCAGAGACAGGGAGGGACAGTAGCAGGATGGGCAGAGACAGGGAGGGACAGTAGCAGGATGGGCAGAGACAGGGAGGGACAGTAGCAGGATGGGTAGAGACAGGGAGGGACAGTAGCAGGATGGGCAGAGGCAGGGAGGGACAGTAGCAGGATGGGCAGAGACAGGGAGGGACAGTAGCAGGATGGGTAGAGACAGGGAGGGACAGTAGCAGGATGGGTAGAGACAGGGAGGGACAGTAGCAGGATGGGTAGAGACAGGGAGGGACAGTAGCAGGATGGGTAGAGACAGGGAGGGACAGTAGCAGGATGGGTAGAGACAGGGAGGGACAGTAGCAGGATGGGTAGAGACAGGGAGGGACAGTAGCAGGATGGGTAGAGACAGGGAGGGACAGTAGCAGGATGGGTAGAGACAGGGAGGGACAGTAGCAGGATGGGTAGAGACAGGGAGGGACAGTAGCAGGATGGGTAGAGACAGGGAGGGACAGTAGCAGGATGGGTAGAGACAGGGAGGGACAGTAGCAGGATGGGCAGAGACAGGGAGGGACAGTAGCAGGATGGGTAGAGACAGGGGCAGAGAGGGACAGAGGAAAGGGAAGAGGAGAGGCAACAGCAGAGCCATAGGCAGAAGTGGAGAGATGCCAGAAGATGGATGCACAGGCCTCTTAAGGGTTTGGGGAGATAATGGTTTCAATGGCTGGGGAGAGTTGGAGAGACAGACTGTATATTTTAATTTGTGTGTGTGGTCACATGACTTTCTGTATACTGGATTTGTTAAGGATATGTCATTGACTGGTTATTATATTATTGTTATACTCCTCATTTATAAATGACTAATTCAATATTTATTCAATATACACCAGGGCTATCGGAGGCAGTCTTGTCAGACACTGGTTAATTCGAAACAAATTATTTCAAATTGGGTCTATTTTAGAGGAAAGATCCTCTTGTCTGTCGGCACAGAGCCAAATGAGGATTTACACTGTGAGTCATGCCAGTGTTGGCTCCACCTCTTGAATGTGTGGAGAACGTTGGCTGCCTAATTAAAGAATGCAAGAGATAACTCTAGAACAGCAGAAGACCTGTTGGAGAGACACAAACTCCTGGAAAAGGGATGTGTAGGTAGGTGACTCAGTTTGGGTGTCACAAACATGCCTTTAGGTGTTGCGCCTACATTACATATTGTGGGTTATCTCCTCCCACGTCAGGCTGTTATTCAGGTGCACAACGTGGGCATGCAGGCCTCTTCTGGTGAACATCAGGTGATGTGTGATCACATTTACACAGTAGGAGCTGGATTAGGAGCCGGGCACCTTTTGCTCTGTGTGGGAAGTGGCTGGTTCTCCTACTGAGAGGGGAACGGGGCTCAGTGAAGACACCCGCCTGCAAGATCCGCTCTCACACCATGTCACGTGGAAGTGCAAAAGAGGTGCCAACATGGAGCCCAGACATTGGTGCCATCCTCATAAACAGGCCTGTGAACAGCCTCACATTTGGCTCTCCCACTCTTCTTATTGGTGCCACGTTGAAATATGGCTGTCTACCGGGGTGGTAGTCCTCCACAGCATAGCAGTCTGTGAAACATAATTAGTTCTCTACTTGGGACTTATCACTTAGTACAGCCATGTGCTGCTTAAGAAAAGACTTGAGAAAACTAGACACAGAGGCGGACCACTACTCCACACACACTGAACCAACCTGTAGGTTGTGATGTTCAATCCAGGCTCAATTGGAAAAAGCCATAAGAATCCTAAAACGTTGAGCACAATCAAAGAGAATATGTATACCACTACACAGAAAGGCTACTTCCCAGATAACGTCTATTTTATCTGGGGAAACCATAGTCAGACTTGAAAGCCACTTCCAGTGGAAGTATTTGTACAGCCTCTTCTCTTGATACTACAGGAGCTTTGGAACATATTGACTGCATTTGCGTCAGAGGAGAAAAGTAAGATAAATCGCTGAGGCAACTTTGAGAAGTTGTTTCAGGTCGATCTCGCCGTTATGTTAAAATGATAAGTCTGATGTATTGTAATGAGCTTTCTGTTTGGACAAAACACCACGGACTAGATAGAATAGAAAGATACAAGACAAACAACAGCGGCAGTATGTCAAAGATGGTTATTCAAGGCAGCGATATCAGACATCAGTGGTTGTGTGGTTTGAATTGTATTATAGAATTTGAAACTGGCTTTGCCACCGCCGAGCAGAGAGTATGTTGTATGCCCATTTCTCATTCGCCCGTTGTGATGGATCTCCCTTGCATTACAGACAACAATTAACAAAACTATCCGCCCAACTTGACCCTGCATGTAGTATATTCACTCATTTGTCATGATTTGTTGTCAGAGAAAATGTGTTTTTGGCACGTTGTGTTGCAGCCAATTTTGTTCTCGTACACCTCCATTGCTCCTGCACGTTATTCCTGTCCTTTCTCCTGGATAGCACTGTCCTGTGGGATTCATTAAACGCAGGATTAGCCATTGACAGAATCTGTGTAAATCTCCCCATGGAGGGTGGTGGGAGAGAGGAGGTCCACTTTCCCCTCTTTCTTCATCTGAGGATTAAGGAGATTAAGGACCAAAGTGTTGATGGAGGGAACAAAAACAGAGCATTTCTATAACTCGACTGGGGGCAGAGAGAGAGAAATCACGTCTGCTGCTTTCCTTCATTGATCCAAGATGTTTTACCAGCTCTCTTTTCCCTGGGTTGATAGAAAGGGAAATGGAAAGGGAAAGGGGATAGCTAGTCAGTTGTACAATTGAATGCATTCAACTGAAATGTGTCTTCCGCATTTAAACCAACCCCTCTGAATCAGAGAGATGGGGCCTTGAGTTTCTGTGCTTAGAGGGCAGTCTGAGCATCTTCCTCTAATGGACAGAACGGAGTCTGTGTGTCTGTGTCTGTGCGTGTGTCTGTGCGTGTGTCTGTGCGTGACCTCATGTAATACTAGGCCTGCTAGAGCAAAGGACTATGGTTTTGGGGATGACGTTTCACATGTGTTGTACTGTACATCCACCAAGCCCAATTTGATTTGAAAAAATAAATATAATTTTGATTGGCTTGCTTGTTAGATGCTCCCCTGTCAGTCTTTAGAGAGAAAAGAATGAGCAGCTGTAAGCAAACCGTGAATATCGGGGATGGCAGCAACCTTTGCGCATTTGGAAACCAGTTGCCTTTGTAGTGGCCTTGGTTGTGCGGGCAGCTTCTCTCTTTCTCGTGAGAGAGCGGCATCCTGAGAGAGTATACCATCTCCTGAGACAGAGGAAGCCCAATTGAAGATTACTATGTTTAGCACAGAGATGATCATTCTTAATTCCCAAGGGTGGATGATGAGACCAGAAGGGTTTCATCATCTGTTTTTCAATTATTTTTTAATGTGCTGGAAAACATATCAATCAGCCAGAGATGGGATATTAAAGTTTAGAGTAAAGGGGACCCTTTAGTTGTCTCTAATGAGGGCTTACAGGCAAATCTTCAATTGAATGCTTATTACTTCCTGCTTTAGTGTTCCCAGCCCATGTCATCACTCTCTCCCCTTCCTGCTGCAGTAAATAAATTAAAACAGCTCCTTTCAAATGCTGATGACTGAAACCAAGATGTTATTATGGAGATGTTCATTCAGATTGCCACGGTGCTCGAGAATCCACTTTTTTTCTGCATGAAAGCAGAGACAAAATCATGTATTTAGGCAGTATTACTAATGTGATGGAAAAGAAGCTAACACAGCCCAGCACACATGTTCACAGTGCCATGGATTGGAGAGTGATAGATACACACATTCCCTGTCAGAGAGAGAGAGAGCTGTAACTCACTAATCATTCCATCTCATATTTGAATCCTTTCTTCAACCCTCCCTTTTTGCCGTTGCACTAAGAGGACTCGTGTTCTGTTTCTTGTCTCGGCTCGCATACTGCTCAGTGAGCCCCACAGCTCACCGTGTGATCAGATCTACTGTATGTCTAGTGGTATTTCCCAGCAGGCATTGCTTCTGTCCTACTGTGTCTTACACTCTCATTCTCCCCCACAGTTACTGCTTTCATTCCTCTAGTGCAGTGCTCTCCTGCCCTCCTGACAAAGAGTAATGCTTTCAATATGGCAGAGCATATAGTACCACATCAGCTCATCATATTACAATGATACCGATAATGATGTGGGGAATACAGCAATTGTGACCGCACAATTACCACTTGGTGGTGGAGAGTAACAGAATCTCACCCCATAGGTGCAAACTGACAGCTGGAACATAGAAGCAATTCTTAAATTGCCATTTGAGTGTCCTAACTGGTTAAATTGGAAACAAGTCTTAAAAGGAGGGATTTGCAGTGTAGTTTTTTCTGTGTGAAAGAGATAAATTACAGTATGTTCTTAACAATTATCTTCCATTTGATCAGTGACAGTGTGTTCTCTATTGTAACAGCGACAACAGTATGATTGTATGACTGATTTACTTTACATTTTAGTGACAAAAGATTTTCCGCCTTGGGATTTGGTGCCAGAATTCCACCCAATTATGAGGTGAGTATTATCTTGTTTAGTTGTTATAATATTTCCCCACACTGCTTATTTTCCCTCCATCCTCTCTCCTCTTGTTATTTGCCCATGCCCTGAGTCTATATATTGAACGGGCTGATTGCCCTATATCCTGACACCATTCGTCACTCTGTCAAAATCTCACATTTCAAATTGATAATTGAGTTTATTTTTATTCACAAGCCCCTTCTCTGGAAATACCAACCTGTCCCCGAGAAAATAACATGTTCTGAGGAATTAGAATAATGGAGCAAGGCTCCTTGGTGTTGATGGCCACTTGTCAGAAGGTTTTAGGAGCGAGAGAGGGGCGTTGTTTTAGCAGATTTGGCATGGAGAACAGAGATCTGGCTGTTGTTTTAACTAGCACCCTGGGGAGAGGGTTTGAAGTGCCGCGCACACACACACACCGCTTCCTTCGACACACACGCACGCACACGCACGCACACGCACGCACACGCACACACACACACACACACACACACACACACACACACACACACACACACACACACACACACACACACACACACACACACACACACACACACACACACACACACACACACACATCGCTTTCAGACACACAGACTGCTTCCAGAGATGGAGAGTCACAGGCACAGTGAAGTACTGGCAGGTCAACAGACCGAGAAAATATAAAATAAGGCTATCAGGATCTGCTTCTGTTCTGTTCTGTGCATTGGCTTATAAATAGTCTTGCCTACTGTAAGTTCTGTAATTATGACTTAAGGACATCTGTCTTGTCAAAGGTATAGAATAGAAAAGGATAGAAAAATGCCACGTCTGAACACTTTCTGTACCCCAGGCTGCTAAAATGCTATAAAACCAAATCTGTAAATTCTCTATTGTTGCTGTCACTTAGAATAGTCCAAGAGCCCAAAGCTGTTGTATTTACCCAAAATAGTAAAAGCTCTCAAAAGGCTGTGTGGCTGTGGCTTTGTTCAATAAGATAACTGGACCACTTTGTATCAGGAACAGGGTCATTCTCATACTCAAAGTAACCTTTATGTGGAATTATGGTCCTATATTTTCATTTATTCCACCGCTACTCCAGACATTCAAAAGATCGTAAAATGTGGACTGAAATAAATGAGTGTCCTTGAAGACCCCAGTTGTATTTCGAATGAGGGATTTTGTGTCTACCCTAATTTCCAGTACAACAGTATCTGACCTTGTTTTATTTCCCAACAAACAGGTGTCCCATGACTTTGCCATCAATTTCAACCCAGAGGACGATGAATGTGAAGGTAACAGAGATGAAGCCTCCTCTGGGTACCTTATACTTCTGAACATCTCAGCAGCTCTGCTCGACCCTCCATCAATCTCTACCGCTGACATTTTACAATGAAACATTTGCATACTGGATAGCATGTGGAGCATGAGAGTGCTTTCCCCGTTCTCAGAATGCATCTTTAATGGACACAGAGCACTACAAATGTACATTTCCAGTAATACTTTGTCCCTTAGTTATTTTGCTCCAGCCCACCCGTCTCCCTCCTTTCCTTCCTCAATGTGCTACTTTAAGGCGTGTATCCACAGTAGAATGTCTGTGTGTGTGATCAGAGATTCAGGGGGTGGTGGAGGCCTACCAGAACTGCCTGCCTAAGATCCAGCTGTATGGCCCCACCAACGTCTCTCCCATCATCAGCAGGATAGCCAAGCTGTCAGCAGGAGAGGAGACCATCAAAGATGCCTCAGTAAGTGTCCCTTTACTGTTGTAATGGAGTGATGTACAGTACAGGCCTGCATGATATGGAGAAAAATAAAAATGTCCATAACTGATATCCCATCGATAGAGCCTCCTTGGATGAGCTATCCCAAGCTCAGCTCAGCTTTTACACAATTAATACCAGTCAGCCGAGACAGACCATGTAGGTGTATGATTGTGTAGAAATTGAAAACATGATAGTCATGTCATTCACTATTAAATGTTTTTGTCTAATTAAGTGATAATGCCCGATAAGCCGTGTTTGTAGGATATTGGCACGGGTGTTAGTCTCGGGCCTGCAAACAGTGCCAATATATCCGCCAAACACCGTATTTGAGGGAATTATCTATTGACATTTGTTATAAACGTTTTTATCCACTTATTGCTAGCTAGCCAACTTGGGCTAACAGTCACAAACAGTGCAGCCAGAATGACATAAGTAGCTGCATTTGTTTATTTAAACTGTTTTCTAGTGACATTTGGATACAGCCATACCAATAAGCGATTTCGCCTGGCATAGAACATTTGCTCTCTCACCAGTACACTGTTTGGAGGAGCTAGCCAACGACACAGCTAGCACAATTACTTCAAACTGAAGCTGGAAAGACAAATGTAAACGATGTACGCTGAGAGTCGGGAAGCAAGTTCAGGGAGTGAATACATTTAATAAATGACAATACAGCGCACCGATATGGAACAGGAACAATGACGACTGGGGAAGAAACCAAAGGGAGTGACATATGTAGGGCAGGTAATCAGGGAGGCGATGGAGTCCAGTTGAGTGTCATTATGCGCAGATGCCCATAAGGCTGGTGACAGGTGTGCGCCATAACAAGCACCCTGGTGACCACAGACAGCAAGGTTTATAAAAATATCTGCTCTTGAAAACCTAAAAGAAATGGGAGATAATGTCTAGATGCTTTTTACAGTGGAGATTAAGTTTATAAATTGTCTGGCTGGGCTGATGAGACAGTGGATTGCACAGTGAGATGGAACAGTAAATAGGCATTTCATAGCTTTAACCGGTGGTAACTTGTGAAATAGACACCGGCAGGAACTCGATTTTAACCAATCAGCATCCAGGATTAGACCAACCCATTGTATAAATCTGTTATAATTTATTGAGGTTCTGCATAAGCACCTTTAAAATCTCTCAATGAAACATGGCAAGGATTGAGTGAACAAGAATGCCCAAGGCCTTTAATATCAATGTTTTCCTACATTAGTTTGCCCTCTGGCTATTCCCATTACATTTGAAACACTTTTCCTTTATTCTGTCCGTTTCTTCTTCTTCGTCCTTATACTGATCTTCATTTATTATTCAATCATCCCTTCTTCTGATCAGTAAATGAGACCAAAGGATCAATGCAAAAAGAATTCAGGACATTAGTTAAAACTGCAGCCGGGGCACTTTAATCCCTAAGGACTCATGGGGCATCTGAGAGGAGAATACATAGGAATAGGATGATACCCAGTCAGTTAGGAAAGCCAAGGCTAGCTTTTTCAAACAGAAATTTGCTTCCTGTAGCACTAATTCCAAAAAGTTTTGGGACACTGTAAAGTCCATGGAGAATAGAAGCACATCCTCCCAGCTGCCCACTGCACTGAGGCTAGGAAACTCTGTCACCACCGATAAATCTATGATAATCGATCATGTCAATAAGCATTTTTCTACGGCTGGCCATGCTTTCCACCTGGCTACCCATACCCCGGCCAACATCTCAGCACCCCCTGCAGCAACTTGCCCAAGCCCCTTCCCACGCTTCTCCTTCACCCAAATCCAGACAGCTGATGTTCTGAAAGAGCTGCAAAATCTGGATCCCTACAAATCAGCTGGGGTAGACAATCTGGACCCTCTCTTTCTAAAATGATCAGCCGAAATTGTTGCAACTGCTATTACTAGCCTATTCAACCTCTCTTTCGTATCGTCTGAGATCCCCAAAGATTGGAAATCTGCCACAGTCATCCCCCTCTCAAAGGGGGAGACACTCTAGACCCAAACTGTTATAGACCTATATCCATCCTGCCCTGCCTTTCTAAAATCTTTAAAAGCCAAGTTAACAAACAGATCACTGACCATTTAGAATCCCAACTTACCTTCTCCACTATCCAATTTGGTTTCCAAGCTGGTCATGGGTTCACCTCAGACGATATCATGGTCATGGGTGCATCTAAACGGTATCATATCCGCCATCGATGAAAGACAGTACTGTGCAGTCGTCTTCATCGACCTGGCCAAGGCTTTCGACACTGTCAATCACCTAATTTTTATCGGCAGACTCAATAGCCTTGGCTTCTCAAATGACTGCCTCACCTGCTTCACCAACTACTTCTCAGATAGAGTTCAGTGTGTCAAATCGGAGGGCCTGTTGTCCGTGTCTATGGGGGTGCCACAGGGTTCAATTCTCGGGCCTACTCTTTTCTCTGTATATATCAATGATGTCGCTCTTGCTGCTGGTGATTCTCTGATCCACCTCTACGCAGACGACACCATTCTGTATACATCTGGCCCTTCTTTGGACACTGTGCTAACAAACCTCCAAACAAGCTTCAATGCCATACAACACTCCTTCCATGGCCTCCAACTGCTTTTAAATGCTAGTAAAAAAAAGTGCATGCTCTTCAACCGATTGCTGCCCGCACCCTCCCGCCCGACTAGCATCACTACTCTGGACAGATCTGACCTAGAATATGTGGACAACTACAAATACCTAGGTGTCTGGTTAGACTGTAAACTCTCCATCCAGACTCATATTAAACATCTCCAATCCAAAATCAAATCTAGAATCAGCTTTCTATTTCGCAACAAAGCCTCCTTCACTCACGCCTCCAAACGTACCCTAGTAAAACTGAATATCCTACTGATCCTCGACTTCGGCGAAGTCATCTAGAAAATAGCTTCCAATACTCTACTCAGCAAACTAGATGCAGTCTATCACAGTGCCATCCATTTTGTTACCAAATCCCCTTATACCACCCACCACTGCGACCTGTATGCTCTAGTCGGCTGGCCCTCGCTACATATTCATCGCCAGACCCACTGGCTCCAGGTCATCTATAAGTCTATGCTAGGTAAAGCCCCACCTTATCTCAGCTCACTGGTCACCATAGCAACACCCACCCGTAGCACGCACTCCAGCAGGTATATTTCACTGGTCATCCCCAAAGCCAACACTTACTTTGGCCACCTTTCCTTCCAGTTCTCTGCTGCCAGTGACTGGAACGAATTGCAAAAATCACTGAAGCTGGAGTCTTATATCTCTCTCTAACTTTAAGCATCAGCTGTAAGAGCAGCTTACCGATCCCTGTACCTGTACACAGCCAATCTGTAAATAGCACACTCAACTTTCTCATCCCCATATTATTACTTACCCTCTTGCTCTTTTGCACCCCAGTATCTCTACTTGCACATCATCATCTGCACATCTATCACTCCAGTGTTAATGCTAAATTGTAATTATTTCACCTCTATTGCCTATTTATTTTCTACCTCCCTACTCTTCTACATTTTCATACACTGTACATAGATTTTTAATATTTTTTTTTCTATTGTGTTATTGACTGTACGTTTGTTTGCTTGTAACTCTGTGTTGTTGTTTTTGTCACACTGCTTTGGTTTATCTTGGCCAGGTTGCAGTTGTAAATGAGAACATGTTCTCAACTGCTACCTGGTTAAAAAAAGGTGGGGTAAAAAATACAATTAAAATAAAATACACTTATAGACCTCATATGTAAAATTCTTAGGCAAATGTAGGATATCTGTAGACGTTGAGGATTTTCTCATTCATATTGATATCCTGCAGGGAGAGAGAGAGGTGTTGATGGGACTAGAGATGAATACATTATTACTTTTCTCAGTGGGAGCAGTCAGATTTCAGAGGATAACGTGTTACACACAGACAAGCCAAGGGCACTGAAGTGTGTGGTGACCAAAGGTTAACACGCGACCGCAACCCTCTCCTCTTTCCTCTCTCCACCAGCGTTACCACATCCTGCTGATCCTCACGGACGGCGTGGTGACAGACATGGCAGACACACGCGAGGCCATCGTGCGTGCCTCCTACCAGCCCCTGTCCATCATCATCGTTGGCGTGGGCAATGCAGACTTCACAGACATGCAGATCCTGGACGGGGATGACGGGGTGCTGCGCTCACCCAAAGGAGAGCCCGTCCTCAGAGACATTGTGCAGTTTGTGCCATTCAGAGACTTCAAAACGGTCAGTATAGCCCTCCTTCCCTTCCGCCGTCTATACCTCCATCCCTCCAACTTCCCTACCTCCCTCTACTCTGCTATGCCGTAGTCATATTCCAACCAAGACAAAAGAACAGAAAGGCGCGGGTCTCCAAGGTCTCAGAAACTGCAGTACTTTTTATAATAGCGATGCGGCGGCCATTAAGTCTCACAGTGTGACCTCCAAAGCCCCTTCAGTAATAGCGTTACCCTCCAATGGGGCTTTGAAGACATGCTAACAGCCAGGCAGCCTTTCCTCTGCTGGCCTTGCCAGTGCTACAGATGGAGGAGCTTCAGAAAACCCTCATAAGAAAATCATTTTTTGTCACCAGGAAAGAAAATCCATTAATTTAGAAAAGTAATGATGAAAAATGCAAAAAATGCCTTGATGTGATTTGTCTGTGTGCTCCCCAAAGCCCTCTTTCCTTTTGACCGCTGCCCAAACAACGGAAAACACAAATCACTCTTTCCATTCTTCCTTTGTTAGGTTAAAAAACAATTTGCCCGGAGTTTCATTGGATTTAGGTGCCACTGAAAATGATTGCTTTAACCCTTTGGGGTCTTGTGCCAGAACTGTCCAGACTTAAGCTGTGTTCTGTTTTTCACAGGCCTCGCCTGCTGCCTTGGCCAAATGTGTCCTTGCGGAGGTGCCCAACCAGGTGGTGGAGTACTACAGTCACAAGGCCATCTGCCCCATGCCGCCCGTCCCATCATGTGACTCTCCCACCTCCCTTGCCAACACCCCTACAGAATCATTGCCAGCAGTGGGGACCACGGCCTGACCACATCTCAGTCCAGCAGAGAGAGAGAGAGAGAGAGGATGCAGATCGCTGCTCTGGACCAAGAACCATGGTCATTAATATTAGTGTTGTTATCATGCCTTTTTCATTCGTACAGTGTTCACACACAGACTGGAATCTGAAACCTTTGGATTGTTTTCTCTCTCCGTTCGGATCATGTCCCTCTGCCTGGCTGTGCATCCATCTGCCTGTTCAGCATGATGCTGGAGGATGCATGCAGGTGAATCCCTCCCAGAGTTGATCAACTATGGTCACAGGCTTTCTGTCCCCTTCTGCCCTGATACTGACACCTCGGCCCTCAGCTGATTTTTTTATGACCTTCAAGGCTCTCCAAGGCTTCAGTCTGCTTCTCTTCTGTGTTCATTTTGCTCTGCTGTGTCACTCTTAAGTCTTACTGCCCATCACTGGTATTGTCTGAAGAGCCTGTCAACTGAAGGATTGGGGCAGGGGGGGATCTAAGCATATCAAACCACATGAGTCTTTCAATTACGAGGAAAGAGATTTAGGTAACACTTTATTTTACTTTTCCTACATGATTCCTGCATAGAAAAAGTAGTCATATACAGTACAGGTCAAAAGTTTGGACACACCTACTCATTCAAGGGTTTTTCTTTATTTTTACTTTTTTCTACATTTTAGAATAATAGCGGAGACATCAAAACTATGAAATAACACAAGGAATCATAAAATAACCAAAAAAGTGTTAAACAAATCAAATCAAAATATATTTAATATGTTATATTCTTCAAAGTAGCCACGCTTTGCCTTGATGATAGCTTAGCACACTCTTGGCATTATCTCAACCAGCTTCATGACGTAGTCACCTGGAATGCATTTCAATTAACAGGTGTGCCTTGTTAATTTGTGGAATTTCTTTCCTTCTTAATGCGTTTGAGTCAATAAGTTGTGTTGTGACAAGGTAGGGGTGGTATACAGGAGATAGCCCTATTTGGTAACGGACTAAGTCCATATTATTACAAGAACAACTCAAATAAGCAAATAGAAATGACATTCCATCATTACTTTAAGACGTGAAGGTCAGTCAATCCAGTAAAATTGCAGTCGCAAAAAACATCAAGAGTTAACTGCACTTCAGATTGCAGCCCAAATAAATGCTTCACAGAGTTCAAGTAACAGACATCTCAAAAACCACTGTTCAGAGGAGAATGTGTAAATCAGGCCTTCATGGTCGAATTTCTGCAAAGAAACCACTACTAAAGGACACCAATAAGAAGAAGAAACTTGCTTGGGCCAAGAAACACTAGCAATGGACATCAGACCGGTGGAAATCTGGCATTTGAGATTTTTGGTTCCAACTGCTCTGTATTTGTGAGAAGCAGAGTAGGTGAACGGATGATCTCTGCATGTGTGGTTCCCACCATGAAGCACGGAGGAGGAGGTGTGATGGTGTGGCGGTGCTTTGCTGGTGACACTGGCAGTGAATTATTTAGTATTCAAGGCAGACTTAACCAGCATGGCGACCACAGCATTCTGCAGTGATATGCCATCCTATCTGTGTTGCGCTTAGGGGGACTATCATTTGTTTTTCAACAGGAGAATGACCCAAAACACACCTCCAGGTTGTGTAAGGGCTATTTGACAAAGGAGAGTGATGGAGTGCTGCATCAGATGACCTGGCCTCCACAATCACCCGACCTCAACCCAATTGAGATGGTTTGGGATGAGTTGGACCGCAGAGTCAAGGAAAAGCAGCCAACAAGTGCTCAGCATATGTGGAAAATCCTTCAAAAGCATTCCTCATGACAGCAAAGCTGTCATCAAGGCAAAGGGTGGCTACTTTGAAGAATCTAAAATATATTTTGATTTGTTTAATACTTTTTGGGTTACTACATGATTCCATATGTGTTATTTCATAGTTTTGATGTCTTCACTATTATTCTACAACTTAAAAAATAGTAAAAATAAAGAAAAACCCTTGAATGAGTAGGTGTGTCCAAACTTTTGACTGGTACTGTACATGCAAACTTGACATTTTGTAACATGACTCACACTAATATTACATTACAGTACAACGTTTTAAAGCTTAGTGATTTTTTACAGATTATGCGATGTGACTTCCATACATGTTATGTCAATCTTTATAATAACCTTATGCAGGCATGATGGCAGAGCATTCAAATAAAATGTTACAGAAGTGTATACATGATAAATAAGTCAACAAATGTAAACAAATATACGTACAGTGTAAATGAATGATAAAGTTCTACATCAAGATAAATCAGATCTTTATCAACTGTCATGCCCATTACCTCCATATGAAGCAAACCTTAGGGATTTATCTTATTCTCAACCTGACCTATCTGGAGCCTTAGCCAGTTACTTTTCTTAACTGAATTACCCAGGAACATTTTAAATAGGGCTCTTCATGGTGTTTGTATCACAAGGCTGTACGATATTGTAGGTCTTTCAAAAAAAATCTTATTCCAATGAGATAACCCTGCATCTCATTACTCATGTGAACGACCTCACTGCACTGTCTAGTAAAGAATCTAAATACGGTGGAATGTATATGATTTATATTGTTTGACGAGTACAAATGTCACAGGAGTACACTTTGACATTAATGAGAGAAGACCAGAGAGTGGGATCATGGCCTTGTATTCATTTTTACTTGTTAGGATGAGATGCTGCTGACTTATGGTAAGCAGCTTTACATGCACATCCCTCCATGATTAATATGTACTGTAACCATTTTTTTCCATTTAGGAACTATTTTGTTCTCTCTGTTGACACTTTGACTTGTTGATTGCATAAATCATGGGTAAGAAGTCTTGCACGTAGTTCCATAAACTTCTTCTGCTAAACATTCTACTGACGTAGTTTAGGTGCATCAGGTATCCACGTCAGATATGATGCAAACAGAGGTAACCTGAATCACTGAAATCGTATTATTTTGTCTGCCCATATTTTTACATACACTAAGAATAACACCTAAAAACAGGTTGCATTCAGTATAAAGATTGCAAATGTTTGCTCATAATGGAGAAATACCATGAAGATTACATCACAGTTGTCTGGGATATTGTAAAACTATCCCTAATCCTCATCAGTACATTTCTCTGGACTGTGACAACCACATGCAGGCTGGAATTCAATTGAACCCGCCATAGATGGTCAATTAGCATAATATGGGTTTCTAGATTTTGATGCCAGTCCGTTCCATTGCCTCTGTCTCCTTTGTTGATGCGACTTTGTAATTATCAAGTTCACTTTGGCTTCTCCCTCAATACTTGCATTTCTCCCAGATGGCCCATGTGCTCTTATGTACATAACCGTGGCTAAACTCCCCCGGTACAGTGCTCCTGTGTGCTGTGCTCTGAGCTCCTTTGAAGAACAGTGAGTGTGTATCTGTCACTAAGGACCACACGCTTCGGCCTATTGATTCAGGACGCCCAGATCTGGAGTCCTCCTTGATCAGCTGAATGTAAATAACCCTGGATGGACTTTCATCTACACACTGGGGCTCTGCAGTGTGACGTGTAGGACGGGGAAATGGATGTAGAACATTTGCCAATTTTCTGTTGGAATGAGTTCTGACATCAATGGTAATATATTGAAGTACTTTATATTTATTAAATTAATGATTTGTTTGTTTTTGTTTGGATATCTATTATGTGTTTGTTTGAATATGATGACACCATTTCTCAAGATGGCACACTGCCATGGATTTATTCATCACATGGATGGATATCTCATTTTTAGGATTACTGTTGTGCAATGGCAGGAAACCTTATCTATCAGATCTATATTGAGAAATGTATGAATCATTGGCAAGATGATGGGGTACACGGTTATCCGTTACAGCCCCTTGGTCCATATCTTTATTGCACAAGCTAAAATAGTGTGCATTTTCATAAAACTGGCTTGTGTGCAGCCCAACATATGCGCACACTAAGACCATACGTACATTACACACTCAGAGCAACAGCAAGTGATATCATGCTGACATGAATCAGTATTCCTGGTCCTGAAGGGGAACGGGATTTCAATATCATATGCTCAAGTCACAAGTATCAGCACCTTTCTGATGTTTCTTTGCTGTGCTGTACTGTTGTTCCCACCCTGGACAACATGGCCCTGGACAACATGGCCCTGGACAACATGGCTCATTATGTAATGTTGCCCTCAGGCACAAGCCAAAGCACTCTCCATCAACTCAAATCAACCTTTGCTTAGTTCATTTTCAGAATAAACCCTTTAGACCAAATGCACAGTCAGTTGCAGGTATTGCTAACCCTGATGCATACTGTATCTAGCAGTATTGATTTCGATTGTGGATGTCTCCTTTAAAATATTTATGCAGGGAGAATTACTGTTTTTAAATGAGCACTGCAAAGAGTGCATAATCTGAGGTATTTATTTTACATTCACCACTGACAAACATGGGCTTTAAACACTACTGTACTATGGGTGGAAGGTAATAGAGGCTAGTCTATTGCCCTGCTGTGTATTCCCTAAACCACTGGATGATTTTGAGGTCATAGATATATTTTATTTCTAAAAAGAGAATTCATTGCATGCTTACTTCTGTTGTTAAGATGTGTTGTACATTCCTTTGGAGTACGATATGCTGATAGGCAAGCCTGCATTTGCACAAACGTCTGTTCATGTTGTGGATGCTCTCTTTATCTTGCATTTAGGCCAATAAATCCAGTCAACTGCATGATAGTGTCTGTGATGTCTCATCCTTGTGAAAAAAAAGTGGAAATATTCGCCTCTATTCTTCTTCCATGGTTTTTAAGTGGAAAAACTAAATAAAGATTTAGTACTTATTGCCATTTGATTTGATCGTTATTCTCTCATTCGATTCAGGTTATCAGGTTGTGGGAAATTACAGCATATCTTTTGGGGGTAGTAAGACAATATTGGATAATATGTTGCTACAATAGGAATTTATCACAGATTTCTATTACATTGGGCCCTGTGAGTCCCACCTCTGACTCAAAGCACTTACTGATGCCTTTAAACCACCAGAGAGATGGAGTGACATCCCCTGTTCATTTTCTGTGACCTATAACATGTTTTTTGCCTTGTGGTTCAATTTAAATGGGAAAGAGGAATACAATTGAGAGAGGAATGCAGCAGTCTTTTGAGAGACGCAATCTCTGCTCTCGTATGATTTCCCCGGTGTGGCGGAAGCTTTGGACGGGATACTCCATGCACACGCTCACCGTGGCCGGGTCAGCGAGGATGAGGCTGTATAGCGTCAGTACATGTAATGGGGGTGAATACTGCTCCTTCAGACAGTTTCTTTCATTCAACGGCTATTGTGCGAGAGCGCTGCATAGCGGCTGTTTCCATGGTGACAGGGATTTGTGAGAATACCTATGTTTGGAGAAAACCAGGGACAGAGATGGGGGGGGAGTGGTTGAGGGCTCGGTGCGGAATAGAGTGAAGTTTTCCTTTAAATATTTTTTTTTAAACAGAAGCCTTGACTGACTGTTGTTCAGTGCCCTCACAAGGCCAGACAGAATCCACAAGCCACCCCAGCTGAGCTCTATGCTCGAGGCTAAGGCTTTGCTGGATAAAGATGCTTCTTAAAGTCTTACAGTAAAAACCCTGCTCCTTCCATCACATGGTTGTAAAGAAGTTTATTTTTAAACCTCACAACGGCAGGGCAAAGTGGTGGTAACATTGATGAAACATAATGGTGGGGTTGAAGTGATATCCTGGAAAACTGATATCCCACAATCCTGATGCTGCTCTGCCCACCATTTGAGGGGTATTGGATTCCTCCAGCAGGCATGGCTATAGGGAAGAGTGGGGTAAGTTGAGCAATTTTTTATATTCTGCATCACTCCGTCAAGGGAAATATAATATTCTTTCCCACAAAGATATATAAATATATTTCATGATCTTGTGTTCCTATTCGGAAAGTATTCAGACCCCTTGATATTTTCCACATTTTGTTACGTTACAACCTTTTTTTCCCTCATCAAACTACACACAAAAACAAAACAATTGACAGTGGCAGCTCTAGCAGGGCAGAAATTTGACGAACTGACTTGTTGGAAAGGTGGCATCCTATGACGGTGCCACGTTGAAAGTCACTGAGCGTATGGGGTAAGTTGAGCCGCCTACCTAACAAACACTTTGTTCTTTTTTTTTACACTTTTAACATGACCTCATATCTCAGCGATAATGCCTTGCATTACACCTGAAAGAAAACACTTAAATTTGCTCAACTTGCCATTGGCTCAACCATTGGCTCAACTTACACCAAGGCAAACAATTTGACTATATTAGCTCAGACAGCTACTAGGATGCACTTTCATGTTAAGTTTAGGACCTCATATTGAAGCTTATAGAGACCCAACCTTATGTATAGAACAATCTTAAAAGTATCTATTTGGTTTAGATACAAGCATCATGAAACCTCTAACACAATTAATTTGACTTGGTTAAAATCAGTTTTTTGTTTTTACCTAACTTGTTTACCACTTTTACCATGTGGTTTCTACCGTCTCGGACTCCATGAAATGATGACCTCTTCCTAAATATCTGGTAATGATACATTTTGCTTCCTAGAAACAACGGTGGCTTACCCCTTTGGCTCAACTTACCCCACTCTCCCTTACTGTTCTCCTGTCTATATTAGCATGGATAATGAAACTGAATGGACCCATTCCTCTGTAATGGGGAAACACTCTAATCTCTCTGCAGACCCTTTGTGCCCTGATTTACAGCCACAGATTCTTCAAAGTAGGGTGGCTTTGCCTTGATGACAGCTTTGCACACTCTTGGAATTCTCTCAACCAGCTTCATGAGGTAGACACCTGGAATGCATTTAAATTAACAGGTGTGCCTTGTAAAAATAGATAGCCCTATTTGGTAAAATATCAAGTCCATATTATGGCAAGAACAGCTCAAATAATCAAAAAGAAATTACATTCCATCATTACTTTAAAAAATGTCAAGAACTTTTAAAGTTTCTTCAAGTCCAATTGAAGAAACTTTCTCTCATGAGGACCGCCACAGGAAAGGAAGACCCAGAGTTACCTCTGCTGCAGAGAATAAGTTCATTATAGTTACCTCCGACAGAGATGGCCGCGTTCCTAGGAGACTATGCAGTATTTCGTTTTTTATGTGTTATTTCTTACATTGTTACCCCAGAAAATATTAGGTTTTATTACATACAGTCGGGAGGAACTATTGGATATAAGAGCAACGTCAACTCACCAACATTACGACCAGGAATACGACTTTCCCGAAGCGGATCCCCTGTTTGGTCCACCACCCAGGACAATGGATCGGATCCCAGCCGGCGACACAAAACAACGGCACCGCAAAAGGGGCAGACGGAGCGGTCTTCTGGTCAGGCTCCGTAGACGGGCACATCGCGCACCGCTCCGGAGCATACTACTCACCAATGTCCAGTCTCTTAACAACAAGGTAGATGAAATCCGTGCAAGGGTTGCCTTCCAGAGAGACATCAGAGACTGTAACGTTCTTTGTTTCACGGAAACATGGCTCACTCGGGATACGTCATCAGACTCGGTACAGCCACCTGGCTTCTTCACGCATCTCACCAACAGAAACTAACATCTCTCTGGTAAGAAGACGGGCGAGGGTGAATGGATTATGATTGACGAGACGTGGTGTGATCATAACAACATACAGGAACTCAAGTCCTTTTGTTCACCTGACCTAGAATTCCTTACAATCAAATGCCGACCGCATTATCTACCAAGAGAATTCTCTTCGATCATAATCACAGTCGTGTAAATCCCCCCCATGCAAACCCATCGACGGCCCTGAAATAACTTCATTTGACTCTATGTAAACTGGAAACCACATATCCTGAGGCAGCATTTATTGTAGCTGTGGATTTTAACAAGGCTAATCTGAAAACAAGGCTCCCTAAATTTTATCAGCATATCGAATGCACGACCCGGGCTGGCAAAACCCTGGATCATTGTTATTCTAACTTCCGCGACGCATATAAAGCCCTCCCCCACCCTCCCTTCGAAAAATCTGACCACGACTCCATTTTGTTGCTCCCAGCCTATAGACAGAAACTAAAACAGGAAGCGCCCGTGCTCAGGTCTGTTCAACGCTGGTCCGACCAATCGGATTCCACGCTTCAAGATTGTTTCGATCACGTGGACAGGGATATGTTCCGCATAGCGTCGACACAATAACATTGATAAACACGCTGATTCGGTGAGCGAGTTTATTAGCAAGTGCATCGGTGATGTTTTACCCACAGCGTCTATTAAAACATTCCCCAACCAGAAATCGTGGATTGATGTCAGCATTCGCGCAAAACTGAAAGTGCTAACCACTGCTTTTAATCAGGGCAAGGTGACTGGAAACATGACCGAATACAAACAGTGTAGCTATTCCCTCCGCAAGGCAATCAAACAAGCTAAGCGTCAGTATAGAGACAAAGTAGAGACGCAATTCAACGGTTCAGACACGAGAGGAATGTGGCAGGGTCTACAGTCAATCACGGACTACAAAAGGAAAACCAGCCCCGTCGTGGACCACGATGTCTTGCTCCCAGACAAACTAAGCAACTTCTTTGCTCGCTTTGAGGACAATACAGTGCCACTGACACGGCCCGCTACCAAAACCCGCTGGCTCTCCTTCACTGCAGCCAACGTGAGTAAAACATTTAAACGTGTTAACCCTCGCAGGGCTGCCGGCCTAGACGGCCCAGAGGCTTTGTCTCAAAGAAATATGGCAAAAGTCTTAGCAGCCAAGTCAAAATTTGAAATTGATGGACAGAATTATAGAACATTGCGTAATTATGCAGTTAAATTGAATCGAAAGGAAAAAAAAGTTATTTTACAACAATGCTTTTATTGATTGTAAAAATGATTCTAAAAAGGTATGGAACACAGTTAAGGGCTTACTTGGTACATCTATCTCATCATGCCCATCTAGTGTGGAGGTTGACGGGAGAATAATAACAAAACCAGTTGATATTGCCAATCATTTTGCAGATTTTTTTACAAAGAAAATGTATTTACTGAGCAACAATGTAAAAATACATTCTTCCAAACAAGCTATTGTCCAATGGATTGATGATCATGTTATGAGCAACAAGATCTGCTCTTTTAGTCTGCAAACGGTGTCAGTGGAGGAGGTGTTAAACCTATTGAAGTCATTACCTGATGGTAAATCTACAGGTTATGGTCTTATGGACAATTTTTTGCTTCGCTGTGCTGCTCCCCAGATTGCAGTTCCACTGAGATACATATTTAATTGGTCACTGGAAAAGGGGATGTTTGCAAATGTATGGAAGCATGCGAAACTGTGTCCTATTCTGAAAGACTGCAAAGAACCCATTACTCCTGCCAATAGTCGACCAATTTGTCTACTCCCTACACTCAGTAAGATATTGGAGGGTATTGTGAGTAGACAAATATGGGAGTACATGGAAAAGAATGATCTGATTACAGCCAATCAGCATGCTTATCGCAAAAAACATTCCACTACCACTGCATTGGTTGACATGACTGACCAGTGGCTCAATGCTATGGATAATGGCAAGTTTTGGGTGTACTATTTTTAGATTTCAGTGCAGCATTTGATTTAGTGGATCATGAAATAATTTTGACAAAATGAATGCATTATGGCACAGGTGTCAAACTCATTCCACGGGGGGCCGAGTGTCTGCGGGTTTTCGCTCCTCCCTTGTACTTGATTGATGAATTAACATCACTAATTAGTTAGGAACTCCCCACACCTGGTTGTCTGGGGCTTTATTGAAAGGAAAAACCAAAAACCTGCAGACACTAGGCCCTCCGTGGAATGAGTTTGACACCCCTGCATTATGGTTTTAAGGAGGTAGCATTGAATTGGGTACAGTCATATCTAACTGACAGGAAACAGTCCACCTATATCAATGGTTCATTTTCTTCCCCTCGTGTTAAACTGTGGAATACCGCAGGGCAGCTGCCTTGGGCCACTTCTCTATTTAATATATACCAACGACCTTCCCTATGCCTTAGCTGAAACTCAAGCTACTATATTTGCAGATGATACTACAATTTATGCAGCAAGACAATCGGTTCAACAGGTACAGCAAGCTTTACAAAGAGATTTGGAGAATATTAGGGAGTGGGTTTGCCAAAACAAACTTGTTTTAAACACCAAGAAAAACAAAATTATGTTGGTCTGTTCCACTAGGAAAAGGCCAAAACAGCATGGGATACAATTAAGTATGGGAGAGGTACAAATTGAAGAGGTGGCTTAAACCAAACTATTTGGAGTGGAGCTAGACAACTGCTTACCATGGTCGTCTCAAATAACTAATCTATGTAAAAAAAAATATTAAAACAGCATGCATAATCAGAAGGATAGCTAAATATTTACCAGGAAACATTCTTCAGCAAATAACACAAGCATTAATTGAGAGTCACGTGAACTACTGTTCTGTGGTCTTGGGAAATGCATCATCAAGTGAAGTTAGGAGGCTGCAGAATGCACAGAACAAAGCAGCAAGGATTGTTTTAAGGTGGAGATATGGTTCTTCTGTTGCAGTCATGCGCAGTGTTCTTGGTTGGTCATCAGTCGATAAGGTAATTGAAAGGAACATGCTTATTTTATTTCATAATATACATCATTTAAAACGGCCAAGTTCTATTCACAAAGGTATTCAGTTGGTAAGAGACAGACATTCCGTAAATACTAGGAATAGATTGTCCTCCATCTATGCGTTGTCCAGACAGAAAAGAGAAATAGGCAAAAGAACATTTCGATTTAGAGCAATAAAGAAATGTAATAAATTAACTGAGCAAACCAGAAACCTTTCAATATATACATTTAAACATTATTTTAAAACAATTTAACTATAATACATAGAAATGTTGTGGGACTATAGTAGGTGAAGAATCAATATTTCTTTAGATTGAGTATTTATTGGGTCATTATGTTAGTATATTATGTATGTTTGTAATCGTGTGTTATATGTGGAAACGTGTTCGTATTATAAATTGTATTTTACTGTTTAAGGACTCTTGGAAGATTAGTCCAAATGGGGACTAAAAGAGATCCAAATCAAATCAAATCAAATCCCCAGCCGCGTCCTCAGAGCATGCGCAGACTACCTGGCTGGTGTGTTTACGGACATATTCAATCAATCCTTATCCCAGTCTGTTGTTCCCACATGCTTCAGGAGGGCCACGATTGTTCCTGTTCCCAAGAAAGCGAAGGTAACTGAGCTAAATGACTATCGCCTCGTAGCACTCACTTCCGTCATCATGAAGTGCTTTGAGAGACTAGTCAAGGACCATATCACCTCCACCCTACCTGACACCCTAGACCCACTCCAATTTGCTTACGGCCCCAATAGGTCCACAGAAGATGCAATCGCAATCACACTGCACACTGCCCTAACCCATCTGGACAAGAGGAATACCTATGTAAGAATGCTGTTCATTGACTACAGCTCAGCATTTAACACCATAGTACCCTCCAAACTCGTCACTGCGTTCATCCACCTCTGGCCTGCTCGCCTCCCTACCACTGAGGAAGTACAGTTCCCGCTCAGCCCAGTCAAAACTGTTCGCTGCTCTGGCACCCCAATGGTGGAACAAACTCCCTCACGACGCCAGGACAGCGGAGTCAATCACCACCTTCCGGAGACACCTGAAACCCCACCTCTTCAAGGAATACCTAGGATAGGATAAAGCAATCCTTCTGCCCCCCCCCCCCCCCCCTTAAAAGATTTAGATGCACTATTGTAAAGTGGCTGCTCCACTGGATGTCATTAGGTGAATGCACCAATTTGTAAGTCGCTCTGGATAAGAGCGTCTGCTAAATGACTTAAATGTAAATGTAAATTAAGGCCCGCCCTGTGCAACTGGGTCCTGGACTTCCTGACGGGCTGCCCCCAGGTGGTGAGGGTAGGTAACAACATCTCCACCCCGCTGATCCTCAACACTGGGGCCCCACAAGGGTGCGTTCTCAGCCCTCTCCTGTACTACCTGTTCACCCATGACTGCGTGGCCATGCACACCTCCAACGCAATCATCAAGTTTGCAGACGACACTACAGTGGTAGGCTTGATTACCAACAACGACGAGACGGCCAACAGGGAGGAGGTGAGGGCCCTTGGAGTGTGGTGTCAGGAAAATAACCTCACACTCAATGTCAACAAAACAAAGGAGATGATCGTGGACTTCAGGAAACAGCAGAGGGAGCAGCCCCCTATCCACATCGATGGGACAGTAGTGGAGAAGGTGGAAAGATTTAAGTTCCTCGGCGTACACATCACGGACAAACTGAAATGGTCCACCCACACAGACAGCGTGGTGAAGAAGGCGCAGCAGCACCTCTTCAACCTCAGGAAGCTGAAGAAATTCGGCTTGTCACCAAAAACACTCACAAACTTTTACAGATGCATAATCGAGAGCATCCTATCAGGCGATATCACCGCCTGGTACGGCAACTGCTCTGCCCACAACCGTAAGGCTCTCCAGAGGGTAGTGAGGTATGCACAACGCATCACCGGGGGCAAACTACCTGCCCTCCAGGACACCTACACCACCCGATGTCACAGGAAGGCCAAAAAGATCATCAAGGACAACAACCACCCGAGCCACTGCCTGTTCACCCGCTATCATCCAGAAGGCAAGGTCAGTACAGGTGCATCAAAGCAGGGACCGAGAGACTGAAAAACATCTTCTATCTCAAGGCCATCAGACTGTTAAACAGCCATCACTAACATTGAGTGGCTGCTGCCAACATACTGACTCATCTCTAGCCACTTTAATAATGAAAAAAATTGATGTAATAAATGTATCACTAGCCACTTTAAACAATGCCACTTTATATAATGTTTATATACCCTACATTACTCATCTCATATGTATATACTGTACTCTATACCATCTACTGCATCTTGCCTATGCCGTTCAGCCATCGCTCATTCATATATTTTTATGTACATATTCTTATTCATTCCTTTACACTTGTGTGTATAAAGTAGTTGTTGTGAAATTGTTAGGTTAGATTACTTGTTAGATATTACTGCATGGTCGGAACTAGAAGCACAAGCACTTCGCTACACTCGCATAACATCTGCTAACCATGTGTATGTGACAAATAAAATTGTATTTTATTTGACAAATAAATGCTTCACAGAGTTCAAGTAACAGACACATATCAAAATCAACTGTTCAGAGGAGACTGCGTGAATCAGGCCTTCCTGGTCGAATTGCTGCAAAGAAACCTCTACTGAAGGACACCAATAAGTAGAAGAGACTTTCTTGGGCCAAGAAACACAAGCAATGGACATTAGACCATTGGAAATCTGTCCTTTGGTCTGACGAGTCCAAATTTGAGATTTTTGGTTACAACCGCAGTATCTTTGTGAAACGCAGAGTAGGTGAAAGGATGCTCTCCGCATGTGTAGTTCCCACTGTGAAGCATGGAGGAGGAGGTGTGATGGTGTGGGGGTGCCTTTCTGGTGACACTGTTGGTGATTTATTTAGAATTCAAGACACACTTCCCCAGCATGGCTACCACAGCATTCTGCAGCGATACGCCATCTCATCTCTGTTGCGCTTAGTGTGACTATCATTTGTTTTTCAACAGGACAATGACCCAACACACCTCCAGGCTGTGTAAGGGCTATTTAACCAAGAAGGAGAGTGATAGAGCTGCATCAGATGACCTGACCTCCACAATCACCCGATCTCAACCCAATTGAGATTGTTTGGGAGGAGTTGGAACGCAGAGTGAAGGAAAAGCAGCCAACAAGTGCTCAGAATGTGTGGGAACTCCTTCAAGACTGTTGGAAAAGCATTCCAAGTGAACCTGGTTGAAAGAATGCCAAGAGTGTGCAAAGCTGTCATCAAGGCAAAGGGTGGCTACATTGAAGAAATATAAAATATATTTTGATTTGTTTAACACTTTTTTGGTTACTACATGATTCCATATGTGATATTTCATAGTGTTGATGTCTTCTGGGCAGCTCACGGCTTGGTTTACTTTTGTAATCCGTAATAGTTTGCAAGCCTTGCGACATCCGACGAGCATCCGAGCAAGTGTAGTAGGATTCGATCTTAGTCCTGTATTGATGCTTTGCCTGTTTGATGGTTCGTCGGAAGGCGTAGCGGGATTTCATATAAGCATCCGGATTAGTGTTCCCCTCCTTGAAAGCGGCAGCTCTAGCTTTTAGCAGATTTTTGTGCAGATGTTGCGTGTAATCCATGGCTTCTGGTATGTACGGACAATGTGGAGATTGTCAATGCCAGTGACTCATTTGGTATACTTCTTAATGCCATCAGATGAATCCCAGAACATATCAGTCTATGCTAGCGAAACAGTCCTGTAGCTTAGCATCCGCTTCATCGGACCACTTCCGTATTGAGAGCGTCACTGGTACTTCCTGTTTGCGTTTTTGCTTGCAAGCAAAACTATTAAATACAGTTTAGAGTAAGGCTGTAACGTAACAAAATGTGGAAAAAGTAAAGCAGTCTGAAAACTTTCCAAGTGCTCTGTATGTAAGAACGCTGTTCATTGACTACAGCTCAGCATTCAACAGCATAGACCCCGGGACTGAACACCTCCCTCTGGATCCTAGACTTCCTGACGGGCCGCCCCAGGCGTTGAGGGTAGGCATCAACACATCCGCCACGCTGACCATCAACATGGGGGCCCCTCAAAAGGGTGTACTTATTCCCCTCCTGTAATCTCTGATGTGTTGGGGAATTATTCAGATATGGATCATGTTTCAATATTGTGGGTTATGTCTTGTCTTATCAGAAAATGGTATTCTGTTGGCTATTGCGTCATTGTGGATGTTTTACAAGAAGTGTATGGGTCTGATAAACTCACAATATTAAAACTAATTTATATTCATATTTGAAAGACCAACCTCATTTGACATTTCAGGAGCAGGCGTATTTGCCCATAAAAAATAAAATGGTGGCGCATCTTTGTTGCTTTATCTTCTAAACTGACTTAACCTTCCCTTTCAAATGCCAGAGCAGCAATAAGCCATGGAAAAGATAGAAAGACATATTAGTGTGGGGTCTTAGATAAGCGCTTTGAAAGGTTAATTTTATTTCCCATCTTAAAAGTTCAGGGTATTCATTTCTTAATCAGGGGGCTGAATCCCGGGACATATAATTAGCCCTATTAACCAAGCCAACCAGCTATGGCTTCAATAGAAATGACTACAGGGCTGTGGAGGTTGGTTATTAGACCATCACTAGATAGCAGTGTTCAAAGAGAGAAAGACTGGTTCTATTCCAATCAGTAAAGCACAACCTGAATTCATGATGTTGTAAATACAGTACACTTGTCTGACCTCTCTCCATCGATCTCATTCCTGCAGGCAGCTCAATACTGGCAATCATTATGTACTGAACAAAAATATAAACGCAACATGTAAAGTGCTGGTCCCATGTTTCGTGAGCTGAAATAAAATATCTCTGAAATGTTTCATTTAATGCACAATTTGTTTACATCCATGTTAGTGAGCATTTCTCCTTTGCCAAGATAATCCATCTACCTGACAGGTGTGGCATATCAAGAAGATGATTAAACAGAATGATCATTACACAGGTGGACCTTGTGCTGGAGACAATTAAAGGTCACTCTAAAATGTGAAGTTTTGTCACAAAGCACAATGCCACAGTTTTGAAGGAGCGTGCAATTGGCATGCTGACTGCAGGACTGTCCACTGGGATCGTCTGAGACCAGCCACCTGGACAGCTGATGAAACTGAGGAGTATTTCTGTCTGTAATAAAGCCCTTTAGTGGGTAAAAACTCATTATGATTGGCTTGGCCTGGCTCCCCAGTGGGTGGGTCTGGCTCCCAAATGAGTGGGCATATGCCCTCCCAGGCCCACTCATGGCTGCGCCTCTGCCCAGTCATGTGATATCCATAGATTAGGGCCTCATTTATTTATTTTTATTAAATTATTTCTTTATATGAACTGTAACTCAGTAAAAAGTGTTGAAATTGTTGCATGTTGGATTTATATTTTTGTTCAGTATATTTGTTCAGAAGCAAATATAAACCTTTCTGTGGTCTGCAGTTAGGTGGGATTGAGGGCTGGTCATGGGTTAGACAGAGGGATTTTAAAAACTTTTTGGACTAGTCATTACAGCTATTGCATTCGTGTGGCTGTAAATAGTGGATATTGAGAAGAAAAATGGAGGGTATACTTTTCCCACAGCACACGGTGCATAAGGGAGAGAGATGAACCGGTCACAAGAAAGTACTAATGTGTTGTAACACGGCCATTCTGTCTTTTTGTGAATAAATAATCTAATGGAGGTACCAAATGAGATTCCCCTCCAATGGTTTTCTGTCTCTGTTGGTTATAAATGGGCTTCATTTTGTCTGTCCTGGTCCTATTCCCTCACCAGATGACTAACACTACTGGATGCATAACGTGGGCAGGCATTGGAAAAATAATTTGTTGTAATCAACAATAAACAATAGTATTCGCATAGGTAACTTGAGAACCGATGTTCTGAGCTTCTTGTTGGTCCCGCAGCACAGATAGTTGTCATAGTGTTGTAAATAGTAGGAGAAAAACTCACCTTTCAATCAAATAAATGAATGTAATTCAAGGTTGCTGTTGCTGTAGGTTTGTTACATGATAAGCAATTTACAATCAGAAAAAGAAAGCCACTTTAAGGTGGATTTACAGTCTACAGTAACTGTCTGTATAGTATGCATGTAGGCTTGTTGTATGTATGTATGATTGGACTGATCTGATTTTTAGAACTATAGTAATTGGGCCTTGACTTGTGTGATGGACATATAGGATACATCTTTCCCTCAGTTGACTCACAACATGCCTCTGATATTCATTGATTGCAACTGCAGCAAAATGCTCCCTGTTTTCAATACATGGAGGTTCACCTTGTCACATCACTGTTTTGTATGTTGGTTTTTTATTAGGACCCCTATTCACTGCTGCAAAAGCAGCAGCTACTCTTCCTGGGGTCCACACAAAACATGAAATATGGCATAATACAGAAATCAATAGACAAGAACAACTCGAGGACAGAACTACATACATTTAAATTATTAACAATGATTTTGCAATATACATTCTATCTGCTGAGTAAACAGCGCATGGTTATAGTCCTACTGGAATTGGTTAGCTTACAGTATGCTGTGGAAGGCTGCATGTGATGTGTAGACCAGTATTGTCAGTGTGCATCTCCCTTGGTTTGTAGAAAAGCCCTGACCAGTAGCAGAACCCTCCCTGAAGAGTCAACATGAATCAATAACCATATAACCTTAGCCAATTACAGTCTCACCTCTGCCCTTAGACTAGCCTCATCCCCCTCCATCAGCTCTTACTGTGACCTAAATGAAGGCCAATCCTGACCTGTGACAGAATTTTAAATGAAGGTACTGCACTCACATTAAATGAGCATTTCTGGTTGGTTACAATATGCTGCAGTACGTGTAGTAATGCATCCCAGAATAAGCCACATTTTCACTATGCTTAGTTGGGAAGAGGTATTACGTATTTTTTGTTGAACAATCCTATCATGATCAACTGATGAGAATATTGAGCAAATGTAGGTAGTCCCAGCAGGTAATCCATTGTGTCCACATGACAGCATTCAATGTGATCTTTTTCTCTGAGTCAAATGTGTTTTGTGGCAAAGGGAAGGAGTGGGGAATAGTCATAGTTATTACAGCAAACAGGTCCTGTGGTAGTGATAAAGTGTCAGGCGAATATCCTAAAATGTCAGGCACATCATGAGACGCATGGGTGGAGGTCTGTTGGAACCAGAGGGAGGCAGCCTTGCTGCGATAAGCCTGAGGGGCTGCCATTCTCACTACTGTGAGTGACATCAACCTGCCTTTTAACACTCAGGCTTGGCCTGGCTTCTCATATAAGGAGACAGAGTGGACTGGAGAGAAGTACAAATAGAATTTAGTAAACGGCAAGAACGTCACTCAGAAACTAGGGGGTATTATTCCTTAGCATTTCAGAGGCATATGCTGTAGGAGTTACAATTCCTGGATTGTTTGATATTGAGACCATTTTCAAGTGTTATATTCATTCCCCACAAATCCCATGACCGTCTGTACTCTTGATGATGGTTTACATTCAAATGATGTACGGTATCATTCTGCATGTCCTTTCTTGTTTTTTTATGAGTAATAGAGAGATTCAAATAAATGGCAACATACAGTAGGCAAGGACACCTTTTGTGTGCCTACTGTACACTTGACTTGTCCAATCTGTCTTTCAGTTGTCACCTGACAGGAGTTATGAATAATATTACATCAAGTAATATTACATCTATGTACTTTGTTATATCATTTAAAACAGTGCTAAAGATCTTTCAGTGGTAAATCTCTTTGTCTAAAAAGAAAGTCTTTGAGAAACTTCCCAAAGTGAAAAGCCTAATTATTCACAGAGGGAGGTAGCAACAGTATGAGCATTTTGTGATATTTTGACAATCGCCCAACAGTCCCCAGCTGGCTGCCTCCATGTCACTTCTGACCCCTTCCTTGACCGCCACACAGGCTACCTGTCAGAACACAAACTGCACAGAGGTATACAATTGAGCATACAAGATAATAGTCCTGCTGGCTTCACGTCCCAAATAAGACTTATTTTCTTGTCATGACACTGTCATCTCCTGTTACCCCTGAACCATTCCTATTTCTGTCTTGTTTTAACCAATTTACCTACTAAACAGAACTACGTTCTAATGCTTGGTACAGGTTTGTTTATTTTTTGGTTGTCATTAAGCAGACGCTCTTATCCAGAGTTACTTACAGTACTGAAATGTTTTATTTCTTTAGTTGTTTATTCACATGCGGTATTTATGCCACTGTTCTACGTTGTTGTTTTTGATGACACAGTTGTCCTTTATCTTGTGCTCAGTATTCATGACTTACCCCAGACACTTATACACACAGATCAGATTCAGGATTCACCTTTAACGCATCATTGCATTGTCCTCAAGTGGTTGCTGTCAAACGGCAGACATACCCTCAGGTACTGGGACACAAGCAAACTATTCAGGAGTCAATTTGACCCTGCAAAACAATTAACCCTGTTATTATGTTGTGCTCTGCGTGACGAAGTGGCTTCAAGCCCAAGCTATGTGTAGAACGAACTCCCAAGCTGACCCTTGTTTTCAAGATTGACGCCCAGGCAGTGAGCTGTGGAGGGAGGCAATTGACTCACTGAGACCGTGGAGGTAACTGGGCTACATAAGCACTGGCATAGAAATCATGTTCTCCTGCCAGAGCAATCACAATGCTCCTGCTCCAAATCACTTGTTTTGTCTTGTTGCCGTGGTGAAGCTGTATGACCTGCAGGCCGGTCCACTGGAGTCACAATCATTCGCTTTACCCCTGTGCTGAATATTCCCCCAGCAGCCCAGAAGGTACTTAGAGACTGACAGTGTAGAAAAGCCATCCAACGACCAATAATGAAAGCCATCATTCGCTCTAATTCTCTGCCTGTGTATCTATGTATGCACTTGTGGGTATGTGCACACGTTCGTGTGTGTCTAAAATAAAGGTAAATGCTTTGCTTCTCAAGTGTTGCTCATTGATAATTGCCCCCCTCCCCATTCTGTGATTTTGTGTTTCAGACTTTTGTTGACATGTTTGCAAATATCTGAACAATATTACAAAGCTAACTGAATGTATGGTAGAATATCTTACCAGACAACTCCATTTGGCTGTAGTTTTGTCTCACTTTCACAGAAGCCAGGAATTTCAAGGCTGTTTGTCTACTAACCTTGAAACAGTCTGCAGGCCTGTGGTCAATGTAGCAGGCCGATAGGGACACCAGTAATGACGCAGACAGGCAGGAAGAGGCGTTAGAGCCGGGTCCACATCTGATCTCCTCCACACCACAGTGGACCTGTAGAGGACCAATGGTCATTAATTACAGCCTACATTCTAGTATAGACAAGAGATTCTGGGTGGGCGTCAACAATGGAGCATCATCCAATTAATGGAATGGCAAGAAACTAAGGTATTTTACTCTTCAGTAGCTATAAGGACAGTTTTTGTTTGTTTTTTCCAAGGACATCAAAAAACATAATCGGCATGCCACTTAGGCTCAACATGGCTCTACATTTCCTGTAGTGGGCTGTCCTTAGTGTTCACTATGATGGGTGGTACCTTTGCAGGGTTATGGAGTTTATCGATGTTGATGCCGTAACAGAAAATATCTTGAGATTCTGTATCAGACTAGTCACACAAGGTGTAGACATACGTATCTCCATAGTGTAGACTGCCTGTCGTGACGTATTTCTCTGTAGTACAGCCAAAATCTGAAAATAATGATTACACCTAACTGAGACCTCAGATTACTAAAGTCTGAAGATCTGCATCCGAGTCAACCTCCATCACACTGCAGTTCCACAAGAAGATCTATAAAACGACAGGAAAACATGTTCTTATTTATGTTTGTTCGCTACTTCAGCTCCCCTGGAGTAAGACTCCTCCGTGTAGTTTATGTGAAAGTTTCCCTCCCATGACAGCATATGGCCCTGGAACATGAGTTGAGGTTGCATTACACTAGAGCTGCAGTATCAGCGGTAATAATCTCAGTAACTGTATTCCCTCATTTGATATTCATAGACAGCAGGGTTTGGGTGGGTTACTTTATAAATGTAATCCATTTCAGTTACTAGTTACAAGTCCAAAATTGTAATCAGTAATGTAATTTTTGGATTACTCAAACTCAGTAACCTAATCTGATTACAGATTACATTTAGATTACTTTCCCCTTAAGAAGCATTAGAAGACAAAAATGTATGTTACCAATTGAACGACATCTATTGCAAGATAAATCAATGTTAAAGTTTACATAGCTGGCCATATATGGATGTTACATTTTACTTTATGGGTTGGTTATGTAGGCTTTTTCTAACTCATCACTATCTACTACATGTAATAATATGATTAAATTATATCTTTAGGGAAAGGGAAAGGGGGATACGTAGTCAGTTGTACAACAGAATGCATTCAACAGAAATGTGTCTTCCGCATGTGTCTTCCGCATGTAACCCAACCCCTCTGAATCAGAGAGGTGCGGGGGGCTGCCATAGTCGACATCCATGTCTTCGGTGCCCCGGGGAAAAGTGGGTTAACTGACTTAATCAAGGGCAAAACGACAGAGTTGAACCTTGTAAGCTCAGGGATTCGATCCAGCAAATTTTCGGAAACTGGCCTAACCACTAGGCTACCTGCCGCCCCAGCTTTACATTAAAAACCAAAGTCTTTCAGTATTCCAGTCATTCCAATAAATGTTATACCCGTTGATCTTCAAGAATAGGACTTGGAAATATGGAAGTATAGATTAGCCAAATTGTTTTACATGAGCATGACACAAAAACGAAGGACTTATTAGCCAGCCCTACTCTGTTGTTTATGATTTTGTTGTCACGGAGGACTGATTGGGCTCATTGATTTGAAAAATAAATGCTGCGCTCATGGAATGGCTTGCTTTGATCGCTACTGAAAAGTGCTATTTACATGTGAAAAATGAATGCCATATGCTGCATTTGCTATAGGCCTATTGTTTACCTTTTTGTTGGTGACACTTTGATATCTTGACAATATGCAGCTGTTTAAAGGGCAAATCCACAGATGAAACAATAACAAAACGTCCGCCCAGCCTCTGTTTTGGTAAAAAGCTGAGGGATGGATCTGGAGAAATATAACCACTCTCAGATTAATAGACAGAGCTATGGATGCAAGGACCGACCATTCATGATATCAAAATGATTGTTTTAACCATGTTATGAGGCTATACAGTGTGTGTTTACATTTACAAACATTGGGGGAAAACAAGCTTATATTTTAGGTTCTCATGGAGTGTGAGGCATTTATCTCATAAGGCATTTATAAGTTATATTCTTCAAGAATCAATGGATATACAGTACCAGTCAAACGTTTGGACACACATACTCATTCAAGAGTTTTTCTTTATTTTTTTTGTTTTCTACATTGTAGAATAATAGTGAAGACATCAAAACGATGAAATAACCCACATGGAATCATGTAGCAACGAAAAAAGTGTTAAACAAATAAAAATATATTTTTTATTCTTCAAAGTGGCCACCCTTTGCCTTGATGACAGCTTTGCACACTCTATGCATTCTCTCAACCAGCTTCATGAGGTAGCCACCTGGAATGCATTTCAATTAACAGGTGTGCCTTCCTCACCATTGGAAGACATAGCTTGGACTGTAGCCTACAAAAGCCTATTCCTGCTCTTATCCCGTGATCCATCAAACCCATTTGTTGTGTCATCATAGTTGTCTCTGACTTTGGTCAGACTCGCTCAGGTGGAACAAACTTAAAGTTGTACCTTTTTTCAATGCTGATTTGAATGGCATTGTGAAAAGTGTCAAATATTTTTTCTCACAAACATCCTTTCTGAATTTAAAAGTCAGTAATCATCTAGTTTTTCAAAAGTATCTGTAATCTGATCACAATATTTTTGCTGGTAATGTACAATGACCGTTTTTTGTAATCCCTTACATGTAACGGATTACATGTAATAACTCCCCAACCCTGATAGACAGCAGTTGTCATATCTATTAGTAGACGTGAGTAATGTGCTGCAGATACAACAGTCCGCAGCAACACCACATTGACAAGTAATAATTCAAACCATCCTGTATTTAATTCAGTGTGCGGCTAATTATTTCCTGTTTAAAACGTGTGAGAGTGTGAAAGATTAAGAAACATTTGGAACAGACCATGAGGGAAGTAGGCTTAAGTGAGAGTAGCTGGAAGACTGCTGGCTATAATGTGCTCATTGGATTTTGATTCAAACAGTTTGGATGACAGAACCCCTATCAACTTCTGCCAGGTGTTTGCACCCAGATTAGACTAGTTCTCATTTCCCTGCCAACATCCCTGCCTGGTCAAATCTGTCTCCCCTGTTTCCCCAGTCTCTTAGCTCTCCCTATGGACTACCTCCCTGGCCCATTCAGTACTCTTTCTGAGTAGGCCTATGTAATGCTGCTGTCTCTGACTATATGGGCAGTTTTTGGTCTGGAGTTTAGAGTTTTCACTGTGGTCAAAAAAACAGATGCTCTCGCAGGTTCTACTGTCAGCTCAGACAATGTGTGTGTGTGTGTGTGTGTGTGTACACGCGTTTGTGTTTGTGCGTGCGTGTGTGCGAATGAGCGGGTTTGTGTTTGTGCGTTTGTGTGTTCTCTCCTAACCAAACTGACGCACCCCTTGTGGCAACAGGACAACGATAATAATTATACATCAAGATTCATTGCACACTCCATCACAAAGAGGTAATGAGAAAGTAGTATTGTTATCCAGCGCACAGCACATTCTGTTCTCCCTCCAGCAGTGAGGTTAAAACTGTCATTAAAATTACATTTTCCTCATAAAATCAAGGGCATCATTTCCTATTTGTAAAACAAGCATAAGCTGAAAATGTTAGTAAAGCAATAAATCATGGCCAGGAGGCCTTAGCAGTGAGCAGTGTAGATAGGCAGATGCGTGGATGACAGAGATATTGAATCTCAGTCTCAAGTGAAACGGAAACAAACAGTAAAGTAAACAACACAGAGTGCCCAGGGCTGATGGGGAGATTGGGAATTACAGGCCTGTTAAGAGACCAAATCTATTACACTACACACAGAACTCAGCAGGAACACCAGTGCTGGAACAGGATCCAGAACCTCTCAGTTTAGGACTGTTTTGTTCTGGAACCTATTTTCCCAGATCTGGTAACTCTCCTGGCATGAAGCAAAATGTTCACTGTTGTAATGGCTGTCGTCGGTGGAAGAAGGAGAGGACCAAAGCGCAGCGTGGTTAGTGTTCATCTTAATTTAATAATAAACAAAAAAACGGAACACTTTAAATACAAAAACAACAAACGTGAAAACCGAAACAGTTCTATCTGGTGCAGACACACAAAGACTGTGCCCAATATTCTAAGAAATTATTTGTGTTGAGCCGGCCCGGGATTATAGGTTGCACAACATTGTAGCCTAGAGACCAACGTCTAGCCATTGCGTTGGTGAGAGAGAGAAGAGCAACTGAATCTTTCACATAACTAGAGTGAGATTCACTGAAATTACAGTACATCATTCAGAATGCTACACCACGGAGTAGGCCTATAATTTAGCCCTAGAGGATCAATAGTTTATATAAAAAATTGCAAAGTTGTGGTTTGTAGCCTAATCACAAGGTACAGCCTACAGTCGGGAACGCTTGGCAATCTGTCAGTGAAAAGCATGCAGCCAAAACAAGGCCTTTCTGTCACGCCTGCTCCCGCTCTCCTCTCTGAAGCTCAAGGATGGCCCTTCATTACACACACCTGTCACCATCATTACGCGCAGCTGCGCAATATTGGACTCACCTGGACTCCATTAATTTGTTGATTACCCCCTCTATTTGTCTGCTTCTCAGTTTGTTCCCTGTGTCACCATTGATGTTGTTATTTTTCCCCTGTCCAGACGCTGTTCCTGTTCTGTTTCATGTCCGTTGTTTATTAAACGTGTACTTGCTTCTCGTCTCCAGTGTCAATCCTTACAGAATGCTGACAACCACTAAAGGAAGCATCAGGGAGTTTTGGGGTTTTGTTTTGGTTGGTGACGTCAGGTCCGGGTGCCGTCGCCGATGGAACAGCGGGTGCCTCAGCTAGTTCGTTGGGCTTCCACGCCTTAGCTGGCTCGAGAGGTCTTCTTGCCTCGATAAGCTCGGCAGGCACCCACCCCACGTCATGCTTCAGCCGGCCCATCAGGCTCCCACGCCTCAGCTGGTTCGTCAGGCTCGCACGCCTCAGCGGGATCATCAGGCTTTCACGCACAGCTGGCTCATTGGGCTTCTACGCCTCAGCCAGCGTGTCCAGCGCCCATGCCTTGGCCGGCCCGTCAGGCTTGCTCCTCAGTGTGTTCCCTCTGTCAGCATTGATGTTGGTATTTTTCCACCTTCCAGGCTGTTCATGTTCTGTTTCATGTCCATTGTTGAATTAAATGTTCACTCCCTGTACCTGCCTCTCGTCTCCACCATCCATCCTTACACTTTCGCAATATTTCAAATACAATCATGGGAAAACACAGGTTGGAAAGCAAATGGCTCTATCACGTTTGAGGTATGACCCAGATACAGACAGAGTTGAAGAAACAAAAGTTTATTCCTAACAACAGGGACAGGCAAGCGACAGGTCAAGGCAGGCAGGGATTAATAATCCAGTGAGGGCATAAAGGGACCAGAATGGCAGGCAGTCTCGGGGTCAGGACAGGCAGGGGTCAATTAAGGGGGTCAGTTAGGTGGGGTAAGGTACAAAAACGGCAGGCAGGCTCAGAGTCAGGGCTGGCAGAACAGTCAAAACCGGGAAAGACTAGAAAACAGGAAAACAGGCAGGAGCAGGGAAACAAACGTTGGTAGATTTTACAAACAAAATGTACTGGCGACAGACAAACAGAGAACACAGGTATAAATACACAGGGGATAATGGGGAAGATGGGCGACACCTGGAGTGTGGTGGAGACAATCACAAAAAAAGGTGAAACAGATCAGGGTGGAAACAGGAGACAAAGGGCTGTGAGACATGGGTTTGACTCTGGACACATGAAAGGTGGGATGTACACGAAGGGTACAGGGCAACAGAAGACGAACAGCAGAGGGGCTAATCATTTTGGAGATGGGAAACGGACCGATAAACCAGGGGAAGAGTTTGCGGGATTCCACCCGGAGGTGCAGATCCTGGGTGGATAGCCATACCTTTTGCCTAAGACGATACCGGGGAGCTGGGGTCCACTGATGATCTGCTTGTCGTCGATACCTGGAGGTGGTTTTGAGGAGGGCCGACCAGGCTCTCCTCCAGGTACGACGACAGCGGCGGTCAAACGGGTATCTGGGCAGAAGGTATGCCGACCTCTTCTTCCTGCTCGGGGAAGAGCAGGGGCTGATACCCCAGGGAACACTCAAATGGCGGCAGGCCCGTGGCAGAGCAGGGAAGGGTGTTGCGGGCGTATTCCACCCACACAGGTATTCCACCCACACCAGGTGGTGGGGTTGGTGGAGACCAGGCAGCGCAGAGTAGTCTCGAGGTCCTGGTTGGCTCAATCCGACTGGCCGTTGGACTGGGGGTGGAACCTGGAGGAAAGGCTGGCTGATGACCCAATGAGGGTGCGGATTGCCTTCGAGAATTGAGGATCCCGGTTGGAGACCATGTCGACGGGCAGTCCATGGATCTGGAAGATGTGCTGCACAGTGAGCTGGGCTGTCTCCTTGGCAGTGGGTAGCTTGGGGAGAGGATGGAAGTGGGCGGCTTTGGAAAAGCGATCCACCACAGTCAGGATGGCGGTGTTGCCATCAGACTGAGGGAAGACCCATGATAAAGTCCAGGGAAATGTGAGACCAGGTATGGTGAGGTACAAGCAGAGGTTGGAAGAGACCAGCTGGAGCTTGCAGAGGTGTCTTGTTTTGTGCACAAACTGTGCAAATGGCGATGAATGCGGAGACGTCAGGGACCATGGTAGGCCACCAAAAGCATTGTCGCACAAAAGCCAGGGTCTGAAGGGAGCCTGGCTGGCAGGCAAGTCTGGAGGAGTGAGCTCACTCCGGGACCGCAGAGCGGACCACGTCAGGCAAGAACATCCGGTTATCTGGACCCGCCGGGGTTCGGCTGGAAATGCTGCGCCTCCCGAACCTGCTTCCCTACTCCCTAGCTGAGTGTCGTCGCCAGGCATGAGGTGGGAAGGATGGTCTCAGGTTCTGGGGAAGTTGTCGTGGGGCTATAGTGGCGTGACTGTGCATCTGGCTTGATGTTTTTTGATCCTGGCTGGTAGGAGAGGGAGAAGTTGAACCGGGTGAACAGTAGGGCCCATCTGGCCTGCCTGGAATTGAGGCACTTGGCAGAGATATTCCAAGTTCTTGTGGTCGCTCCATGCGATGAATGGAGGTTCCACCACCTCCAGCCAGTGCCTCCACTCCTCCAACACCATCTTCACCGCAAGCATCTCACGGTTCCCCACATCGTAGTTCCTCTCTGTGGCGTTGAGGTGGTGGGAGAAGAAGGAGCAGTCATGCAACTTGAAGTCCAGGTCAGACCGCTGGGACAAGACAGTCCCCACTCCAACATCAGAAGCATCGGCTTCCACCAAGAACTTGGGGGACGGGTCAGGATGAACCAAGATGGGAGCTGTGGTGAAGCGGTGTTTGAGATCACGGAACGCCTGATCAGCAGCTGGAGACCACGTGAACGGAACCTTGGGAGAGGTGAGACAGGGGGGAAGCCAGGGTGCTGTAGTTCCGAATAAAGCGGCGATAAAAGTTGGCGAAGCCCAGGAATCGCTGCAGCTGGATTCTGGACGTGGGCTGGGGCCAATCCACCACCTCTCTCACCTTCCCAGGATCCATCTGTACGCTCCGTGCAATGATGATGTAACCCAGAAAGGGGATGATGGAGTGATGGCATTCGCACTTCTCAGCTTTTACAAAAAGATGGTTCTCCGAAGGCGTTGGAGAACCTGTCGGACGTGGAGTATGTGTTCTCGGGAGAAGATAAGGATGTCATCGAGGTAGACGAAGACAAACCGGTTCAACATGTCACGGAGAACATCATTAACTAGAGCCAGGAACACACCAGGGGTGTTGGTAAGGCCAAAGGGCATGACCAGGTACTCGTAGTGGCCGCTGTTGAAGGCTGTCTTCCACTCCTCCCCCTCCCGTATCCGCACCAGGTGGCAGGCGTTCCGTAGGTCCAGCTTGGAGAACATGGTGGCCCCCTGGACCGGCTCGAAGGCCGAGGAGATGAGAGGTAGCGGGTAGCGGTTCTTCACCGTGATGTCGTTGAGACCTCAGTAGTCGATGCACGGACGCAGGGTTTTGTCCTTCTTCTCCACAAAGATGACCCTGCGCCGGCGGGGGAGGCAGAAGGACGGGAGTCCACAATGTACACAACAGTTCAAAAGTTTGGGGTCACTTAGAGATGTCCTTGTTTTCCAAGAAAACATACATGAAATGAGTTGCAAAATGAATAGGAAATATAGTCAAGACATTGACAAGGTTATAAATAATGATTTTTAATTGTAATAATAATTGTGTCTTTTAAACTTTGCTTTCATCAAAGAATCCTCCATTTGCAGCAATTACAGCCTTGCAGACCTTTGGCATTGTAGTTGTCAATTTGTTTAGGTAATCTGAAGCGATTTCAACCCATGCTTCCTGAAGCACCTCCCACAAGTTGGATTGGCTTGATGGGCACTTTTAACGTACCATACAGTCAAGCTGCTCCCACAACAGCTGAATAGGGTTGAGATCCGGTGACTGTGCTGGCCACTCCATTATGGATGGCAGAATACCAGCTGACTGCTTCTTCCCTAAATAGTTATTGCATAGTTTGGAGCTGTGCTTTGGGTCATTGTCCTGTTGTAGGAGGACATTGGCTCCAATTAAAGGCCGTCCACAGGGTATGGCATGGCATTGCAAAATGGAATAACAGTCTTCCTTCTTTAAGATCCATTTTACCTTGCACAAATCTCCCACTTTACCACCACCAAAGCACCCCCAGAACATCACAATGCCTCCACCATGCTTGACAGGTGGCGTCAAAAATTCCTCCAGCATCTTTTCATTTTTTTCTGTGTCTCACAAATGTTCTTCTTTGTGATCTGAACACCTCAAACTTAGATTTGTCTGTCCATAACACTTTTTCCAATCTTCCTCTGTCCAGTGTCTGTGTCCTTCTGCCCATCTTAAATTTTTCTTTGCTGCGGCGGCCTTACTGAACACCTCCCGGAGGTCCTCGTACTCCACGGGAATGGTGGTGAGGTCCGGGGCAACCTCCAAGGCCCCAGGAAGATGTCCGGGAACAGGCTGCGCTGACTTCAGGCAGTGGGCGTGGCATAACGGGCCCCAGCCCATGATGGCACCGGCAGACCAGTCAATGAGGTGATTGTGTGGCTGTAGCCAGGAGAACCACGGGAACCTGAGGAGACTTAATGAGCAGGAACTGGATCATCTCGCTGTGGTTCCCTGACACAAGTAGGTTGATGGGGATGGTATTGTGGGTGACCCGACCAATAGAGCGCACGTCCAGTGCTCTAACATCCATGGGAACGGAGAGGGGCTGAGTGAGGATATCCAGATCGGAAGCCAGGGTAGCGTCCATAAAGCTCTCATCAGCCCCAGAGTTGACGAGTACCTGGAGAGATTTTGACTGGTTCCCCCACAGCAACATGGCATGAAAAGGAATGCGAGTAAGGGGAGAGGAAAAGTTATCCGTATGGCCCACCAGACTACTCGCTCCTACTGGTGACCCTGGTCTTTTAGTGACAGGTAGAGACAAAATGACCAGTAGATACAGGAAACTCTTAGTGTGAAGCCTGTATAGGCGTTCAGAGGAGACAGTCTAGCTCTGTCTAGTTGCATGGGCTCGGGAAGAGGTGCATTGTCAGTCTTCAGAGGCTCTCATGAGAACTCGGGTAGCCTCGTGTTCTCTCAGCAATGGAGCTGTCAGGAACTTCCGGGATACCCCGGAGGGGAAGTGGAATCAACTCTCCTCTCCTTTCTTCCTTCCCGTAGTCGTCCATCGATCTGAATGGTCAAGGCGATGAGCGAGTCGAAATCCATCGGTAGTTCCCGGGCTGCAAGCTCGACCTTGAACTTCCTCCGATACTCCGTGTAGGAGAGTGTCATACAGCGCTTCCGGGTTCCAAGCACTCTCAGCTGCCGGCCGGACAACTGAGAATTAAACACCTTTCAGACTTCCTCCACGAACACCTCCAAGCTGAGGCAGACGGCGGAATGTTGCTCCCACACCGCCGTGGCCCAGGCAAGTGCCCTCCCGACATCAGCTTTAGAAGCTTCTGATAGGCTAATTGACTTCCTTTCAGTCAATTGGAGGTGTACCTGTGAATGTATTTCAAGACCTACCTTCAAACTCAGTGCCTCTTTGCTTGACATCATGGGAAAATCAAAAGAAATCAGCCAACACCTCCTAAACTATTTTGTAGACCTCCACAAGTCTGGTTCATCCTTGGGAGTAATTTCCAAATGCCTGAAGGTACCACATTATCTGCACAAACAATTTTACACAAGTATAAACACCATGGGACCATGCAGCCATCATACTGCTCAGGAAGGAGACGCATTCTGTCTCCTAGAGATGAATGTACTTTGTACATTCAAATTTTGGGGTCACTTAGAAATGTCCTTGTTTTTAAAAGAAAAGCAATTTTTTTGTCCATTAAAATAACATCAAATTGATCAGAAATACAGTGTCGACATCCTGTGTGTGGGGGTAAGGGGTTGAGTGTGTATGAGTGTGTATGAGTGTGTGGGTGTATGTGTGTATCCCACAACTGTTGCAAGGGAGTAATTTCCAAACATCTGAAGGTACCACGTTCATCTGTACAAACAATAGTATGCAAGTATAAATACCATGGGACCACGCGGCCGCCATACCGCTCAGGAAGGAGACGCATTATGTCTCCTAGAGATTAACGTACTTTTGTGCGAAAAGTGCAAATCAATCCCAGAACAACAGCAAAGGACCTTGTGAAGATGCTGGAGGAAACAGGTACAAAAGTATCTATATCCACAGTAAAACGAGTCCTATATCGACATAACCTGAAAGGCTGCTCAGCAAGGAAGAAGCCACTACTCCAAAACCGCCATAAAAAAGCCAGACTACGGTTTGCAACTGCACATGGGGACAAAGATCATACTTTTTGGAGAAATGTTCTCTGGTCTGATGAAACAAAAATATAACTGTTTGGCCATAATGACCATCGTTATGTTTGGAGGAAAAAGGGGGAGGCTTGCAAGCCGAAGAACACCATCCCAAACGTGAAGCACGGGGGTGGCAGCAACATGTTGTGGGGGTGCTTTGCTGCAGGAGGGACTGGTGCACTTCACAAAATAGATGGCATCATGAGGGAGGAAAATTATGTGGATATATTGAAGCAACATCTCAAGACATCAGTCAGGAACTTAAAGCTTGGTTGCAAATTGGTCTTCCAAATGGACAATGACACCAAGCATACTTCCAAAGTTGTGGCAAAATGGCTTAAGGACAGCAAAGTCAAGGTATTGGAGTCGCCATCACAAAGCCCTGACCTCAATCCTATAGAGCATTTGTGGGCAGAACTGAAAAAGTGTGTGTGCGAGCAAGGAGGCCTACAAACCTAGCTCAGTTACACCAGTTCTGTCAGGAGGAATGGGCCAAAATTCACCCAACTTATTGTGGGAAGCTTGTGGAAGGCTACCCAAAACGCTTGATCCACGTTAAACAATTTAAAGGCAATGCTACCAAATACTAATTGAGTATATCTAAACTTCTGACCCACTGGGAATGTGATGAAAGAAATAAAAGCTGAAATAGATCATTCTCTCTACTATTATTCTAACATTTCACATTCTTAAAATAAAGTGGTGATCCTATCTGACCTACGACAGGACATTTTTACTTGGATTAAATGTCATGAATTGTGAAAAACTGAGTTTAAATATATTTGGCTAAGGTGTATGTAAACTTCCGACTTCAACTGTAATTGCTGAGAATCTACACTGAAATAAAATATAAACGCAACATGCAACAACTTCTTCAAAGATTCAACTGAGTTACACTTCATATTAGGAAATCAGTCAATTGAAATAAATTAATTTGGCCCTAATCTATGGACTTCACATGACTGGGAGTAAAGACATTCATCTGTTGGTCACAGATATCTTAAAACAAATAACTAGGGGCGTGGATCAGAAAACCAGTCAACATCTGGTGTGACCACCATTTGCCTCATGCAGCTTGACACATAAGTTGATGAGGCTGTTGATTGTGGCCTGTGGAATGTTGTCCCACTCCTCTTAAATGGCTGTACGAAGTTGCTGGATATTGGCGGGAACTGGAACATGCTGTCGTACACGTCGACCTAAAGCATCCCAAACATACTCAGTGGGTGACATGTCTAGTGAGTATGCAGGCCATGGAACTTGGACAATTTCAGCGTCCAGGAATTGTGCACAGATCCTTGCGACATGGGGCCGTGCATTATCATGCTGAAACATGAGGTGATGGCGGCTGATAAATGGCACGACAATGGGCTCAGGATCTCATCACGGTATCTCTGTGCATTCAACTTGCCATCAATAAAATGCAATTGGTTCACTTTCCATAGCTTATGCCTGCCCATACCATAACCCCACCATCACCATGGGGAACTCTGTTCACAACGTTGACATCCGTGAAGAGCACACTTCTCCAGCGTGCCAGTGGACATGGAAGGTGAGCATTTTCCCACTTATGACGGTTACAAGGCCGAACTGCTGTCATGTCAAGAACCTGGTGAGGACAACGAGCACGCAGATGAGCGTCCCCGAGACGGGTTCTGACAGTTTGTGCAGAAATTATTTAGTTGTGCAAATCCACAGTTTCATCTGCTGTTCAGGTGGCTGGTCTCAGATGATCCTACAGGTATATGGAGATGTGGAGGTCTTGGGCTGGTGTGGTTACTCTCGGTCTGCGGTTTGTCGTGGCAATTTCCTGTATTACCAAATGAGGAGAGTTACAAACCACACACCAGTCAGAGTTATACTTAAACTTCATCTTTAATAATATGAGCTTTACAATAGCCCTTTGACTCTCAGATCAATTCAGTGTCTATAATGAATTCTGAGAGTCCCTACAGTAGAATACAAATATATTTTATAGCCAAGATACACCCCTTTCAACTTACATGACGAACCACTGATAATAGGAACTGTTCACAAAGAAAGACTTTTACTTGAGAGAGGAGTATCCCATAGCCAGATAGCATTCGCTATAAATTATCGTTCAGTTTGGTCTCTAAGATGAGGTTCTAATCTCGCTCCTGGTACTTCACAGTACAAAAACACCAACTCATCCAATGGCGTATATCAATTGTCAACTCTAGATACGCCCATCTCAAGTAAACCCCCTCTTGACCACACTCCTGGACAAGCTCACTGAGGGGAGTGACTTGCGCACAGACATTGTAGAGACAAGTAATTGGTGCCCCCATCCCTTCACATGGTTTAACAGATACATTTACATATGAAGACAATGTTCCATTCTGTCCTCTTCCCTTTCTGATATTCTGCATAGCACCAGAGACATGTAAAAGACAAGCCTGACCTCTCCCCTCTCTGGGGCCCAAATGACTGAGCCCCAGCTTAGAGGAAAATGCAACTGCCAACACTATAGTCCAAAAGGATACATTCTAATGACAAGTATCTCACATAAGCATATTATGTAAATAAAACATCTTATTTATCTATGTTACCCAACTAATTCTGATTCATCCGCCACAGGTTGTGAGGCCAGTTGGACGTACTACCAAACTCTCTAAAATGACATTGGAGGCGGCCTATGGTAAGAGAAATTAACATGAAATTATCTAACAACAGCTCTGGTGGACATTCCTGCAGTCAGCATGCCCATTGCACGCCCCCTCAAAACTTGAGACATCTGTGACATTGTGTTGTGTGACAAAAGTGCACATTTTAGAGTGGACTTTCATTGTCTCCAGCACAAGGTGCACCTGTGTAATGATCATGCTGTTTAATCATCTTCTTGATATGCCAAAACAAATTTGTGCACAACATTTTGAGAAATACGTTTTTTTGTGGGTATGGAACTTTTCTGGGATCTTTTATTTCAGCTCATGAAACATTGGACCAACAATTTACAAGTTGCGTTTATATTTTTGTTCAGTGTACTTAACTTTCCCATCTAAATACTCTCCTTCAGAAAATAGAAAGGACAAGAGCCAGACTCTACACCACAGGTGTCAAACTCATTCCATGGAGGGCCGAGTGTCTGCGGGTTTTCGCTCCACCCTTGTACTTGATTGATGAATTAACATCACTAATTAGTTAGGAACTCCCCACACCTGGTTGTCTAGGGCTTTATTGAAAGGAAAGACCAAAAACCTGCAGACACAAGGCCCTCCGTGGAATGAGTTTGACACCCCTGCTCTACACGTTGGAAGTTGATGTTACCTCTACTGCTTCAGTCAATGACTGAAACACACGATCTCATCCACTGATGGACAGGTCAGTAGCTTCTACAACTAAAACACCCCTCCATTGACTGAGACATACGTACATGTTTCATACATCTACAGCAAGTGGATAGCCACAAAAAGGTCAAACATATTGGTTTTGTTGACCACGCTTTTTCTTTTGTGTTGTTTGGGGTTCAGATAACACATTTAATCTCATGTTCAAACCTCTTTCGTGAATGATACGTGGCCACAATAGCTTTATGTGAAATGTGGACGTGAAATCCGTAAGCAGGAAATTGTATTTTTCAGAGGCAATCTGTTAGGCTTACTGTACCAGAGACTGATGCTATGATGTAGTTTAAATGTCATGGAACCCCGGCTTGTGACAGACACCAAATGAGCAGCCATTAATCCAAAATGTATTTTGTTGCAAACTGCCATCAAGCATTGCAGGGAGAAACAGTGATAAATATGTTTGGTATACAAAATCCCATCTATAGTGAAGGGGCTAGGCAATGACAGTGCTTCCTATCTTGCTGAGCAAGAGCTGAGTAATTACCCTCACAGTTCTAGTACGGACATTTTGTCTGCTGAACATTACAACAGCTTCCATTAGACATGTCATTCAGAGCAGTTTGTAAGGCAGAGCAAGAGTGTTCATAGAGTCCAATGACGTTCAGAGATTCATCAATGGTCCTTGTTTCCTCTCTCTCTGTCTGTCTCTCCTGTTCTCTCGCTCTCTCTCAGATTCAGATAAGCTTTAAAAGCTTACAAGTCCACTGTTGCTATAGCGAAGTGAGATAATGACAACAATAACAGTAAAAAAAATAGTAATGGTGATTAGAGAAAGGGGAATATATATATATAATATTACAATATATATTTTTTAAATCTCTCTCTCCTCTCCCTCCCTCTCGCTCGCTCTCTCTGTCTCCCCTCTCTCTCTCACTCACTCTCTCTGTCTCCCCTCTCTCTCTCTGGGTGTCTGAGTAATATGGAGACCCTAAAGCACTTACGGTACCCCTCCCTCCCTCCCTCCCTCCCTCCCAGGTATCGACGTTCTCTTTCCTCCCACCTCCTCCACCTCCCACTGGACAAACATTGGTTGAGTCATAGTTTCCTCATTATTACAACTTACTTCATCAATGTAATAATGTTGCTTTAATGGCACCGGAAATAGTTAGTTAAAGGTTTGGTTTATTTTAAGTTGAACTGTTTGTTGTCTGTTGACAACTCAATAAAATATCACATAAAATGGGATGTTGATCTGACATCTTTGCCCAGTGGGGTCCTGTTATTAAGCCCCATGATCTCTGCTTCATACAATAGATTGGATGAACAAACAAATATAACTGTTTCAGTATGATAGGTTGGATAAAAGAATAAAGACAGACACCAATGTCAAGTTCAATAGCCTTGTTAAGCATTGTAAAAATCCCTACGCGTGGAGTCTGGGGAACAGTCCAGCTAGTCGATTACCTATCAACTAGGTCCTGTTATTAAGCCCCATGATCTCTGCTTCATACAATAGATTGGATGAACAACCAAATATAACCTCCGTGGAAAACAGTTTACTGCGTGGATGGACGGAATGGAATACCTATAATTCACCTGTAGGTCTGTGTCTGTGTCTGTGTCTGTGCCTTCATATGGCACTAATTGAAAAGCAGAGCCTACGGAGAGGCATAATGGAGCCGAACAGAAGAGGGTTATCCAAGGATGTCTTGAGAGGGGGAGAGCAAAGCATGGAACGTTTTTCTTAAATACAGTGGCCATGCCCCTGACTGATTCCTTTGTCTCTTACTGATGGCCAGAAGTGCTCTATGGTCTAGTTTGATTTTGTGATGTTCTTTCACATTTAAAGATAAAAGAAGAGCACCAATCAAAGTGAATTGGTGATTTTCAGGGTCATGGTTGTATTTTGGGGTATCACTTTATTTGGATAGTTCACGTGTTAAACTCATTCCACAGAGGGTCAAGTGTCTGTAGGTTTTTGCTCCTCCCTTGTACTTGATTGATGAATTAAGGTCACTAATTAGTAAAAAAAGGTACCCTCAACTGGTTGTCTAAGTCTTAATTGAAAGGAAAAAACTATGAAATTACCATGGAATGAGTTTGATACCCCTGGGATAGTTTATCTGTAGATAGTCTACAGCAGGCCTCTCCAACCCTGTTCCTGGAGAGCTACCCTCCTGTAGGTTTTCACTCCAACCCCAGTTGTAACTAACCTGACTCAGCCCATCAACCAGCTAATTATTGGAACCAGGTGTGCTATATTAGGGCTGGAGTAAAAACCTACAGGACGGTAACTCTCCAGGAACAGGGTTGGAGAGCCAAGCTCTCATGCATACAGTACATGTACCTATATACATTTTCATACTTTTTTAGAATACACCTTTATTATTCCCAGCAAACCCTACCACCCCTCTAATTGATTAAACTAATAAACAATAACACTTAGGCTTCTACCTTCAGTTTATACATATTATACACATTTTACAGACACAATCTATTTTATAATAGTTATATTTTGTTTGTTTTTAGTCCTTCCTCTATTTCTGATGTCCATCCAGTTTGATTTCAATTTGTAACTGTGCTATTTCACAACATTTCTGAGCCTGTATACATTTTACAGACCCGTATGTTTTACATTGGTTATGTTGTTATTAGTCCCACCCTTCAGCTCCATTCAACCACTCCCATCTATCTCTTAACACCATCCATTTTGGATTTCTATTTGTCATATATTTTTCAACTGTGCTGTGATGCTTCACAAAAGTGCTGAACATTTCTATTCTCATAGCTTCTACAGATTGTAAATTAAAGATAAAAATGTTTGCTAAAATAATAATTATATTATTGATTGATTGACTATGGCTTTTCAAATCACCCAGTAATCCTATCTGCAGCGTTAGTTCTAGGCAAATGTTGCAATTCTTCAGTCATTCCTGGACCTGTGAACAAAAAACGAGCTACATACGGACAGTACCAAAATAAATGATCTAATGACTCTGCCTCCTCACAGCAGAATCTGCAGAGCTGGGAAGATTGTATCCCCCATATATTTAACATTCTATTGGTTGCAAGAATTTTGTATAGAAATTTAAATTGAAAAATTTGAAGTTTTGAATCCGGCGTTGTTTTGCGTGTCAATTCATAAATCATGTGCCATGGAATTGGTACATCGAAAATCGAATTAGTATATTTGAGTTTAACCACAATATTTGCTGTATTATTTGTTCAGTCTTTTCAGGTGGATTAAACTGAAATTGCAACCAACTTTCTAAGGCTTGTTTAAAATAGAACGATATTTTGGAGATGATTTCCTTTTCAAAAAACCGAAAGTGAGCAGGTGTAATCTGAATAAAGGGAAAAAGGCAATTCTTGAACATGGGGTGAGACATTCCTACCAATTTACTAGAGAACCAGTTTGGATTTAAGTATAACTTTTGTATGACTGATGCCTTTAGTGAGAGGTCTAATACGTTAATATTTAATAATTTCTGCCCTCCGAATTATTATAAATATAAATAGGCCCATTTATATAAATAGGCCCATTTAATTTTGCCTGGCTTGCCATTCCAAATAAATTGAATATTTTTTGTTCATATAATTTAAAAAGCAGGTCACTAGGTGTAGGCAAAACCATAACCAAATAGGTAAACTGTGATATGACTAAAGAGTTAATTTTCCACAAATTGACAGGTATTTTCCTTTCCATGGTAGCAAGATTAAATCTATTTTTGTCCACATCTCCGTCAAACCATTTTATTGGTAAACTACACGGTAATGTAAAATTAGCATTTTTTTGTGATCCAATACGTAATATAGTACATTTATCATAATTTGGTTTTAATCCAGAGAGGTTAGCAAAAGTATCTAGATCCTCTATGAGGTCGTGGAGGGATTCTAATTGTGGTTTTAAAAGAAAACATGAATCATCAGCGTACAATGACACCTTTGTTTTTAAGCCACGGATTTCTAATCCCTTAATATTATTGTTGGATCTAATTTTAACAGCTAACATTTCGATGGCAATAATAAATAGATATGTCGATTCCTCCTGACAGAGCTGGTGTAACTGAGTCAGGTTTGTAGGCCTCCTTGCTCGCACACGATTTTCAGTTCTACCCACAAATATTCTATAGGATTGGGGTCAGGGCTTTGTGATGGCCACTCAAATACCTTGACTTTGTTGTCCTTAAGCCATTTTGCCACAACTTTGGAAGTATGCTTGGGGTCATTGTGCATTTGGAAGACCCATTTGCAACCAAGCTTTAACTTCCTGACTGATGTCTTGAGATGTTGCTTCAATATATTGTAATGTCCTGACCAGAGTTCTTATGTGTTGTGCTTGTTTTAGTGTTGGTCAGGACGTGAGCTGGGTGGGCATTCTATGTTGTGTGTCTAGTTTGTCTGTTTCTGTGTTCAGCCTAATATGGTTCTCAATCAGAGGCAGCTGTCAATCGTTGTCCCTGATTGAGAATCATATATAGGTGGCTTGTTTTGTGTTGGGGATTTGTGGGTGGTTGTTTTCTGTGTCAGTGTTTGTGCCACACGGGACTGTGACAGTTAGTACGTTTGTTGTTTTGTGTTTTGTTTAGTTTTCATGTTATTAAATTATGGAAACTTACCACGCTGCACATTGGTCCTCCGATCCTTCTAGCCTCTCCTCGTCCGATGAGGAGGACGACTTAGACTGCCGTTACATATATCCACATAATTCTCCTCCCTCATGATGACATCTATTTTGTGAAGTACACCAGTCCCTCCTGCAGCAAAGCACCCTTTCAACAGGATGCTGCCACCCCCGTGCTTCACGGTTGGGATGGTGTTCTTCGGCTTGCAAGCCTCCCCCTTTTTCCTCCAAACATAACAATGGTCATTATGGCCAAACAGTTCTATTTTTGTTTCATCAGATCAGAGGACATTACTCCAAAAAGTATGATCTTTGGCCCCATGTGCAGTTGCAAACCGTAGTCTGGCTTTTTTATGGCGGTTTTGGAGAAGTGGCTTCTTCCTTGCTGAGCGGCCTTTCAGGTTATGTCAATATAGGACTCGTTTTACTGTGGATATAGATACTTTTGTGCCTGTTTCCTCCAGCATCTTCACAAGGTCCTTTGCTGTTGTTCTGGGATTGATTTGCACTTTTCGCACAAAAGTACGTTAATCTCTAGGAGACATAATGCGTCTCCTTCCTGAGCGGTATGGCGGCCGCGTGGTCCCATGGTGTTTATACTTGCATACTATTGTTTGTACAGATGAACGTGGTACCTTCAGATGTTTGGAAATTACTCCCTTGCAACAGTTGTGGGATACACACATACACCCACACACTCATACACACTCATACACACTCAACCCCTTACCCCCACACACAGGATATCGACACTGTATTTCTGATCAATTTGATGTTATTTTAATGGACAAAAAAATTGCTTTTCTTTTAAAAACAAGGACATTTCTAAGTGACCCCAAAATTTGGAACGGTGGTGTGTATATACTGTATATTTAAAAAAAAATATATATATCACATTTACATAAGTATTCAGACCCTTTACTCAGTACTTTGTTGATGCACCTTTGTCAGCGATTACAGTCTCGAGTCTTCTTGGGTATGACGCTAAAAGCTTGGCCCACCTGTATTTTGGGAGTTTCTCCCATTCTTCTCTGCAGATCCTGTCAAGCTCTGTCAGGTTGGATGGGGAGCTTCACTGCACAGCTATTTTCAGGTCTCTCCAGAGATGTTCCGTCTTTCCAGAGATGTTCGATCAGGTTCAAGTCTGGGCCCTGGCTGGGCCACTCAAGGACATTCAGAGACTTGTCTCGAAGTCACTCCTGCGTTGTCTTGGCTGTGTGCTTAGGGTCATTGTCCTGTTGGAAGTTGAACCTTCACCCCAGTCTGAGGTCCTGAGCGCTCTGGAGCAGGTTTTCATCAAGGATTTCTCTGTACTTTGCTCCGTTCATCTGTCCCTCGATCCTGACTAGTCTCCCAGTCCCTGCCACTGAAAAACATCCACCACAGCATGATGCTGCCACCACCATGCTTCACCATAGGGAGGGTGCCAAGTTTCCTCCAGACGTGATGCTTGGTTTTCAGGCCAAAGAGTTCAATCTTGGTGTCATCAGACCATAGAATCTTGTTTCTCATAATCTGAGAGACCTTTAGGTGCCTTTTGGCAAACTCCAAGCAGGCTGTCATGTGCCTTTTATTGAAGAGTAGCTTCCGTCTGGCCCCTCTACCATAAAGGCCTGATTGGTGGTGCTCTGCTAAGGCAAGTAAAATGGTCAGAGTGAGCTGTTCTCTCATTTATGTCTGGAAGTAGCTAGCAAGCTAGCTAACTTTAGCCAGTAAGCTTGGGTGCTTGACTGGCGTTGTCAGGTCAGAACGCTCGGATCAACCGTACTCCTCGACCAGAGCATCCATTGTGCTCTCTAAACGCTCCGAGAGCGAAACGCTCTGAATTTACGAACGGACAATCTGACAACACTCTGAATTTATGAACGCCCAGAGTGCACTCTGACTGCTCTCTGGCACTCCAGAGTGAATTTACGAATGCACCACAACGGCCTTCACCCCCGATTGCTCAGTTTGGCCGGACGGACAGTTCTTGGAAGAGTCTTGGTGGTTCCCTACTTCGTCAATTGAAGAGTAATGGAGGCCACTGTGTTGTTCGGGACCTTCAATGCTGCAGAAATTGTTTGGTAACCTTCCCTAGATCTGTGCATCGACACAATCCTGACATGGAGCTCTACGGACAGTTCCTTCGACCTCATGGCTTGGTTTTTGCTCTGACATGCACTGTCAACTTATATAGACAGGTGTGTGCCTTTCCAAATCATGTCCAATCATTTGAATGTACCACAGGTGGACTCCAATCAAGTTGTAGAAACATCTCAAGGATGATCCATGGAAACAGGATGCACCTGAGCTAAATTTCGAGTCTCATAGCAAAGGGTCTGAATACTTAAGTAAATAAGCTATTTCAGGTTTTATTTGTAATACATTTGCTAAAATTTCAAAAAACATGTTTTAGCTTTGTCATTATGGGGTATTGTTGGTAGATTGATGAGGGAAATAAATAGTTTAATCAATTTTAGAATAAGGCTGTAATTCGTAACAAGGGGTCTGAATAGTTTCCGAATGCACTGTACATCCCATACATTCCTAAAGACATCTCTGCTATACAACCGTCTCAGAACCAGCCTGCTGGGCCCATTAAAGATAACATTTTCCAACAGTACAGACAAACTGACTGCAACACAAAAGGCTAATGATTTGCGAGTAAAAGCTGCCAACGGAAGCCTATTGAACTGCACTTTTCACTGCACAGGTCAGCAGTATAATGAAGTTCCCCAACCTAAGCTCATAATAGAAATGTTCAATTACGACTGTGAACACCCTGATTCAACCACCACCATCTCTACAGGAACTTCTGCCTGGCATGGTGGGATGGAAATTGGCCTCAGACAGAGAGATATACTGCTGAAACCACTACTACATTACTCCCTCAGCTCAATTTCACATTCCCTGGTTAAAGATACTGTTGACACCTTTCTGTAAATATGCCCAGATGTGGCCAGCATATGTTTACCTATAGAGAGAGAAAACATTTATTTGTCATATTTTAAATTCATTTCTCTGGAGTGTGATGTGATGTGGCATTTCGGATGACTGACAATGTGCACTGGAGGTTGAAGTTGAGTGGGGGAGTTTAAAGATATTGCAGCAAGAAAACATTCTGAGGGGCGTGAAAATGAAATCCCGCACATCGATTTGCATAAGAGGAGCAGACAAAAATCCACATGCATCCACATGCACGAATGCACATGCAAAACTATTATTTTAAGCAAACAGAAAATATCAGAGCAACCTAACATGTTTGTTTCTACATTGGAAAATTGTTGTGTGCCTCTATGTAATAATTTGGAGTATCATCACATTACATGAACTAAAACATCTACATCAAATTACCTAAATATATACCCAGTAATCCATGATACAGAAATGACCAAATATTCTCCAGTCCAGACGGGCATGGGTAAATAAAGTGCTTTGTGGAATTGCACAGAACAGAAGCCCGCGTGGCAGGAAATGGGCTCTGGCAAGGTGACGGAAGGCTGCTCTCTGATGAGTAATAAGCTCTGGTTTGGTGATTTACCAGACTGAAGAGAGATGATTGACTCTGGGACTGACGATACTGTGCTTGACTAACCATTACTGATTAGCTAAATGCGAGTGTTTCTCTGCTGCTGAAAATACATTAGCTAAACCCACTGAGCCCCACCTCTTGGCATGGGCGGCCAAGCCAGAACTGATGGTTTTGACTGTCACAGTGCTGATAGGCTGGACACCTCAGCTTTATTGCAATCCAACATAGTAAAAGACTGGATGCCCTAGTTTCACCAGACAGTGTAGTTGGTGCTGGGGAACTTGGCTGATACAGTAGGTATTTTCATGAGATTATGAATCATTCTTTCAGCGTGTGTTCTCTTGGCCTAATGAGGGGGTAAATTCATCATCATTCCCATCAGTCCTTGCTCAGCGCCCGCCATGACACATCTATTTCTCCCATCCATTCATTATGTACCCTAGTTTCTGCCAGCTCCTCTCCAGCTTACACTCCCAGCTGATCACTATCAGGAAACAAATTAGAGAGGAAATAAAGTGAAGCAGATCATCAAAGGTCTGTGTGTGTAATGTCTACTTTCTTCTGGCGAGCGAAAGCTCTTTAAAACAAATCAATTTAAATCCAATCTGGGATCGTTTACCTGGGAGGCAAGACAAGAATAACTTTAATTTCTGTGTTAAGGTGTTTGGATTCGAAACTGGCACACTCCAATCAAATTAAAGGGAAATAACTAAATCCCATTACATTACATTTCTAACTGTCTGTTTCAGACATTGGAATTACTTCAGAGGGAATTGTGAATGGTGGCATTGGATAACGACCTACACTGGAGCAAAGGCCAGCTCAATGTTCAGACTTCTAGAAGTGGTGTTAGGGTTTGACCTGTTAGGTTGTTATTACTTCTTACTCTGTCACATGCTCCCATTATGCTCCCATGATGCTCCCTGTCCAGCATCCCACCCTGAGCTTCTGTGCTCCAGACTGGACCTGAAGGTTCTCCGTGTTCTGTGAGCCCTAACAGAGCCACCTCTACCCAGCCTGAGGGAGGGAGTTAGGGGGAATATTAGCCAGTAGAGGTCCATGGAGGGATTCCCTTACTCAACCTTCAGATAACAGCCTCATGGACTAATTATGTTCTATTGTAGATCAGTAGCTAGTCACATGTCTCTGATGCTCTTTGTGGACCTCAGCTCTCCAGACGGCCCTGACTCATAATTGTGTCTGAGAGGAAGGATACAAAGCAGATGGAATTCTCAAGTGGGGGAAAATGGACCACTGAACATTGATATACAGCACAAGCACTTATTAAGATGTCATTATAGGAACTTTTTTAACAAGAAAAGTTGTCAGGTGCATTTTTACGAAACCAATAACTAGCCTGCTAATATTGATAAGTCTAGGGGTTCTAGGCCTAGTTGACTGGTCTGAAACCTGATTTAAGGTGTGTAACTATGTGAGAAATCAGGGGATGAGGACCGTGTTGTATGTACATGTGCCCAGGAGACAGGAACCTTACATTAGGTCCAGGGCCAGTTCAGTCGTGAGTTGACTCCGCCTGGGTCGGCTAGCCCAAGCAGATTATTGTTTGTTCAAAATGATGACCGAAATACATATACACAAAAATAAACTAAAAATGACATTTCCAAAGCTAAGGATTCAACCCACATGGCCCACATGGCCACTAGTCTAGAACACCCAACCCTAGGAAACAGTGACTAGGGTTTGGTTTCAATGACTCATTGACTCTTTTAGCAACTTGGATAAGGGGAAATAAAACATTTCCGGGCGGGTCCTCTTCAGACAGACAACTCTCCCAACAAATCATGAGGCAGAGATGTCAGAACGTTCTGATTCGAAAAGTTTTCAGACAAAACCTTTGCAACGGTTTTAGTGAAGGTAGTTCATACAAAACTGCGAAATGCACTCATTAAAAATAACTTGTGATCTCCATCCTGCGAGCTATTATTTTGTATTTTATTCAAGCTGATAAGGTGGTGATGTAGTTCCTCTAAATCAAATAAGATCAAGCTTTATTTCTAAAGCACATTTCAGACATGGAATGCAATGTGCTTTACAGGAAAAAACAAGTAAACAATTAAAACAAAAGCAGAAATATTTAATACACAACAAACATAAGATAAAAAACTAAAGAATGACACAAACTGAACAACTAGAAAGTACCCCAAGGGAAAGCAAAGCTAAAAATGTGTTTTAAGATCTCTTTAAAATATGTCCACAGTTTCAGCCCGTCTCAAGTTCTTCGACATGCTATTCCAGAGGCTGGGAGTATAATAACTAAAGGCTGGCTCTCCATGCCTCTTGGTCCTCGGCTTTGGGATAGTTAAAATGCCAGTGCCAGAGGACCTGAGGGATCTACTGGGTACATAACATAAAAGCATGTCTGACATGTATTGGGGTGCACAATCATGGATGGGTTTAAAAACCAATATAAGAATTTTTAAATGTATTCTATAACCTATAGGCAGCCAGTGCAGAGACCTTAAAACCGGTGTAATATGTGCTCTCTGTCTGGTCTTGGTCAGTACTCATGCTGCAGCATTCTGCATGTTTTGCAGTTGACCAATGGCTTTCTTGGGTAGACTACACAGGAGAGCATTACAGTAGTCAAGCCTGCTTGCAATAAAATCATTGATGAGTCTGTAAAGGCGTTCCTCCTCCTCTTCATCCGAAAAGGAGGAGTAGTGATTATACCAAAATGCAGCGTTGTAGTTCGACATATTATTTATTAAACAAAACAGAAAACACGACGAACACTTGAATAATTACAATAATAAAAACAATAAACGACGTAGACAGACCTGGACGACGAACTTACATGAAACACGAAGAACGCAATAACAGGAAAACTGACTACATAAAACGAACGAACAAACAAAACCGAAAACAGTCCCGTGTGGCGTAACATACACTGACACAGACACAGGAGACAACCACCCACAAACAAACAGTGTGAAAACACCTACCTTAATATGGCTTTCAATCAGAGGAAATGAAAACCACCTGCCTCTAATTGAGAGCCATATCAGGTCACCCTTAACAAACATAGAAACACACAACATAGACTACCCACCCAAAACTCACGCCCTGACCGTCAAACACATACAAAATAACAGAAAACCGGTCAGGAACGTGACAGAGTCTGTATCAGCCTGAGAGATCAAGCCACACCTTGGCAAGTTCCTCCGGTAGTAAAAAGCTATTTTGGTAATGTGTGATTAAAAATGTAGTTCACAATCTAAAATAACACCTAGGTTTTTTTGCCTGATATTTTATATTTATTGCCTGTGAATTAAAATGTGCAGCTAGATTCTTTGTCCGAGCTTTGGCTCCGACAATAAGTACCTCGATCATGTCTTTATATAGCTGGAGGAAGTTGTGAGCCATTCAAGTATTTAAATCACTAATACAGTCAAATAATTTATCCATGGGGCGAAAATCCTCTGGTGACACAGAAATGTAAAGTTGTGTATTGTCCGTAGCAGTAAAAAGTAAAAACATACATAAACTGAACAGTACCGGACCCAAAAACTAACCTTGTGGAACGCCACATGTGATATGTATTTTCCCTGAGTTATGTTCACCAAGGGTGACAAACTCTCAACCGGTTAAATACAGTTGAAGTCAGAAGTTTACATACACCTTAGCCAAACACATTTAAACGTTTTCACAATTCCTGACATTTAATCCTAGTAAAAATTAGGATTTGGATCACCACTTTATTTTAAGAATGTGAAATGTCAGAATAATAGTAGAGACAATGATTTATTTCAGCTTTTATTTCAGTGGGTCAGCAGTTTACATACACTCAATTAGTATTTGGTAGCATTGCCTTTAAATTGTTTAACTTGGGTAAAACGTTTCGGGTAGCCTTCCACAAGCTTCCCACAATAAGTTGGGTGAATTTTGGCCCATTCCTCCTGACAGAGCTGGTGTAACTGAGTCAGGTTTGTAGGCCTCCTTGCTCGCACACACTTTTTCAGTTCTGCCCACAAATTTTCTATAGGATTGAGGTCAGGGCTTTGTGATGGCGACTCAAATACCTTGACTCTGCTGTCCTTAAGCCATTTTGCCACAACTTTGGAAGTATGCTTGGGGTCATTGTCAATTTGGAAGACACATTTGCAACCAAGCTTTAACTTCCTGACTGATGTCTTGAGATGTTGCTTCAATATATCCAATTGAATTTTCTCCCTCATGATGCCATCTATTTTGTGAAGTGCACCAGTCCCTCCTGCAGCAAAGCACCCTCACAACATGATGCTGCCACCCCCGTGCTTCACGGTTGGGATGGTGTTCTTTGGCTTGCAAGCATCCCCCTTTTCTCTCCAAATATAACGATGGTCATTATGGCCAAAAAGTTATATTTTTGTTTCATCAGACCAGAGGTCATATCTCCAAAAAGTATGATCTTTGTCCCCATGTGAAGTTGCAACCCATAGTCTGGCTTTTTTTATGGCGGTTTTAGGGTTAGATACTTTTGTACCTGTTTCCTCCAGCATCTTCACAAGGTCCTTTGCTGTTGTTCTGGGATTGATTTGCACTTTTTGCATCAAAATGCGTTCATCTCTAGGAGACAGAACGCATCTCCTTCCTGAGCGGTATGACGGCTGCGTGATCCCATGGCGTTTATACTTGCATAATATTGTTTGTACAGATGAATGTGGTACCTTCAGGCAGTTAGATGAACAAGACTTGTGGAGGTCTGTAACGGCGTTCCTCTCTCTCGTCATAAGAAGAGGAGGAGTAGTGATCGAGCCAAGGCGCAGCGGGTTGTGAAAACATGATGAGTTTTATTTATAAGACAAAACGAAACAAACTATACTTGAATAAACTAACAAAATAACAAAATGAAAATAGACAGACTAGTACGACGAACTGACATAACACACGCAGAACGAACTAACAAGTACTTACTACAAAAACGCACGAACAAACCGAAACAATCCCGTATGGTGTAACATCGACACAGACACAGGAGACAATCACCCACAAACAAACAGTGAGAACACCCTACCTAAATATGACTCTTAATTAGAGGAGAACGCAAAACACCTGCCTCTAATTAAGAGCCATACCAGGCAACCAAAACCAACATAGAAACAGATAACATAGACTGCCCACCCAAAACACATGCCCTGACCTAAACACATACAAAAACAACATAAAACAGGTCAGGACCGTTACAGAACCCCCCCCTCAAGGTGCGAACGCCGGGCGCACCAGCACAAAGTCCAGGGGAGGGTCTGGGTGGGCAGTTGACCACGGTGGTGGCTCCGGCTCTGGACGCTGTCCCCACACCACCATAGTCACTCCCCGTTTCTGTCTTCCCCTCCCAATGACCACCCTAAAACTCACATCCCCTAAATAAACGGCCAGCACCAGGAGAAGGGGCAGCACCGGGACAAGAGGCAGCACCGGGGCAAGGGGCAGCACCGGGACAAAGGGCAGCACCGGGACAAAGGGCAGCACCGGGACAAGGGGCAGCACCGGGACAAGGGGCAGCACCGGGACAAGGGGCAGCACCAGGATAAGGGGCAGCACCAGGATAAAGACCAGCACCGGGATAAGGGGCAGCACCGGGACAAGGGGCAGCACCGGGATAAGGGGCAGCACCGGGACAAGGGGCAGCACCGGGACAAGGGGCAGCACCGGGATAAGGGGCAGCACCGGGACAAGGGGCAGCACCGGGACAAGGGGCAACACCGGGACAAGGGGCAGGTCCCGGCTGATATACTCTGGCAGATCCTGGCTGAGGGACTCTGGCAGGTCTATGCAGCCTGACGGCTCTCGACGCTCATGGCAGGCTGACGGCTCTCGACGCTCATGGCAGGCTGACGGCTCTCGACGCTCATGGCAGGCTGACGGCTCTCGACGCTCATGGCAGGCTGACGGCTCTCGACGCTCATGGCAGGCTGACGGCTCTCGACGCTCATGGCGGGCTGACGGCTCTCGACGCTCATGGCGGGCTGACGGCTCTCGACGCTCATGGCGGGCTGACGGCTCTCGACGCTCATGGCTCTCTGGCGGCTCTGGCTGCTCATGGCTCGCTGGCGGCTCTGGCAGATCCTGTCTGGTTGGCGGCTCTGGCAGATCCTGTCTGGTTGGCGGCTCTGGCAGATCCTGTCTGGTTGGCGGCTCTGGCAGATCCTGTCTGGCGGGCGGCTCTAGCGGCTCCTGTCTGGCGGGTGGCTCTAGCGGCTCCTGTCTGGCGGACGGCTCTGTAGGCTCATGGCAGACGGGCGGCTTTGCAGGCTCATGGCAGACGGGCGGCTTTGCAGGCTCATGGCAGACGGATGGCTCAGACGGCGCTGGGGAGACGGATGGCTCAGATGGCGCTGGGGAGACGGATGGCTCAGATGGCGCTGGGGAGACGGATGGCTCTGGCCGGATACGGCGCACTGTAGACCTGGTGCGTGGTGCCGGAACTGGAGGCACCGGGCTAAGGATAAGCACCTTCCTACTAGTGCGGGGAGCAGGGACAGGGCACACTGTATTCTCAAAGCCCACTCTATACCTGATGCGAGGTACCGGCACTGGTGACACCGGGCTGAGGACAAGCACATCAGGATTAGTAGGGGGAGAAGATACAGTGTGTTCAGGGCTCTGGAGACGCACAGGAGGCTTTGTGCGTGGTGCCGGAACTGGAGGCACCGAACTGGATACACGCACTACAGAGAGAGTGCGTGGAGAAGGAACTGGGCTCAGGAGACGCACTGGTAGCCTAGTGCGTAGTGTAGGCACTGTAGGTACTAGGCTGGGGCGGGGAGGTGGCGCCGGAAATACCGGACCGTGGAGGCGTACTGGCACTCTTGAGCATTGAGCCTGCCCAACCTTACCTGGTTGAATGCTCCCGGTCGCCCGACCAGTGCGGGGAGGTGGAATAACCCGCACCGGCCTATGTAGGCGAACCGGGGAAACCATGCGTAAGGCCGGTGCCATGTATGCCGGCCCGAGGTGACGCACTGGAGACCAGACGCGTTGAGCCAGCCTCATGACACCTGGCTCAATACCCAATCTAGCCCTACCAGTGCGGGGAGGTGGAATAACCCGCACTGGGCTATGCACTCGTACAGGAGACACCGTGCGCTCTACTGCGTAACACGGCGCCTGCCCGTACTCCCGCTCTCCACGGTAAGCCTGGGAAGTGGGCGCAGGTCTCCTACCTGCCCTTGGCCCACTACCTCTTAGCCCCCCCCCAAGAAATTTTTGGGTGTTACTTACGGGCTTTTTGGGCTTCCGTGCCAGACGCGTTCCCTCATAGCTCCGGTTCCTCTCTCCGGTAGCCTCTGCTCTCCTCAGTGCCTCCAGCTGTTCCCATGGGAGGCGATCCCTACCAGCCAGGATCTCCTCCCATGTGTAGCAACCCTTTCCGTCCAATATATCGTCCCATGTCCATTGCTCCTTCTTTTCCTGTCCCTTACTCCGTTTACTCCGCTGCTTGGCTCTGGTATGGTGGGTGATTCTGTCACGGCGTTCCTCTCTCTCTTCATAAGAAGAGGAGGAGTAGTGATCGAGCCAAGGTGCAGCGGGTTGTGAAAACATGATGAGTTTTATTTATAAGACAAAACGAAACAAACTATACTTGAATAAACTAACAAAATAACAAAACGAAAATAGACAGACTAGTACGACGAACTGACATAACACACGCAGAACGAACGAACAAGTACTTACTACAAAAACGCACGAACAAACCGAAACAATCCCGTATGGTGTAACATCGACACAGACACAGGAGACAATCACCCACAAACAAACAGTGAGAACACCCTACCTAAATATGACTCTTAATTAGAGGAGAACGCAAAACACCTGCCTCTAATTAAGAGCCATACCAGGCAACCAAAACCAACATAGAAACAGATAACATAGACTGCCCACCCAAAACACATGCCCTGACCTAAACACATACAAAAACAACATAAAACAGGTCAGGACCGTTACAAGGTCTACAATTTTTTACTGAGGTCTTGGCTGATTTCTTTTGATTTTCCCATGATGCCAAGCAAAGAGGCACTGAGTTTGAAGGTAGGCCTTGAAATAAATCCACAGGTACACCTCCAATTGACTCAAATTATGTAAATTAGCCTATAGGAAGCTTCTAAAGCCATGACATCATTTTCTGGAATTTTCCATTACATTTACATTTACATTTAAGTCATTTAGCAGACGCTCTTATCCAGAGCGACTTACAAATTGGTGCATTCACCTTATGATATCCAGTGGAACAACCACTTTACAATAGTGCATCTAACTCTTTTAAGGGGGGGGGTTAGAAGGATTACTTTATCCTATCCTAGGTATTCCTTAAAGAGGTGGGGTTTCAGGTGTCTCCGGAAGGTGGTGATTGACTCCGCTGACCTGGCGTCGTGAGGGAGTTTGTTCCACCTTTGGGGTGCCAGAGCAGCGAACAGTTTTGACTGGGCTGAGCGGGAACTGTACTTCCTCAGAGGTAGGGAGGCGAGCAGGCCAGAGGTGGATGAACGCAGTGCCCTTGTTTGGGTGTAGGGCCTGATCAGAGCCTGAAGGTACGGAGGTGCCGTTCCCCTCACAGCTCCGTAGGCAAGCACCATGGTCTTGTAGCGGATGCGAGCTTCAACTGGAAGCCAGTGGAGAGAGCGGAGGAGCGGGGTGACGTGAGAGAACTTGGGAAAGTTGAACACCAGACGGGCTGCGGCGTTCTGAATGAGTTGTAGGGGTTTAATGGCACAGGCAGGGAGCCCAGCCAACAGCGAGTTGCAGTAATCCAGACGGGAGATGACAAGTGCCTGGATTAGGACCTGCGCCGCTTCCTGCGTGAGGCAGGGTCGTACTCTGCGAATGTTGTAGAGCATGAACCTACAGGAACGGGTCACCGCCTTGATGTTAGTTGAGAACGACAGGGTGTTGTCCAGGATCACGCCAAGGTTCTTAGCACTCTGGGAGGAGGACACAATGGAGTTGTCAACCGTGATGGCGAGATCATGGAACGGGCAGTCCTTCCCCGGGAGGAAGAGCAGCTCCGTCTTGCCGAGGTTCAGCTTGAGGTGGTGATCCGTCATCCACACTGATATGTCTGCCAGACATGCAGAGATGCGATTCACCACCTGGTTATCAGAGGGGGGAAAGGAGAAGATTAATTGTGTGTCGTCTGCATAGCAATGATAGGAGAGACCATGTGAGGATATGACAGAGCCAAGTGACTTGGTGTATAGCGAGAATAGGAGAGGGCCTAGAACAGAGCCCTGGGGGACACCAGTGGTGAGAGCACGTGGTGCGGAGACAGATTCTCGCCACGCCACCTGGTAGGAGCGACCTGTCAGGTAGGACGCAATCCAAGCGTGGGCCGCGCCGGAGATGCCCAGCTCGGAGAGGGTGGAGAGGAGGATCTGATGGTTCACAGTATCAAAGGCAGCCGATAGGTCTAGAAGGATGAGAGCAGAGGAGAGAGAGTTAGCTTTAGCAGTGCGGAGCGCCTCCGTGACACAGAGAAGAGCAGTCTCAGTTGAATGACTAGTCTTGAAACCTGACTGATTTGGATCAAGAAGGTCATTCTGAGAGAGATAGCAGGAGAGCTGGCCAAGGACGGCACGTTCAAGAGTTTTGGAGAGAAAAGAAAGAAGGGATACTGGTCTGTAGTTGTTGACATCGGAGGGATCGAGTGTAGGGTTTTTCAGAAGGGGTGCAACCTTTTTCCAAGCTGTTTAAAGGCACAGTCAACTTAGTGTATGTAAAATTCTGACCCAATGGAATTGTGATACAGTGAATTATAAGTGAAATAATCTATCTGTAAACAATTGTTGGAAAAATTACTTGTGTCATGCACAAAGTAGATGTCCTAACCGACTTTCCAAAACTATATTTTGTTAACAAGAAATTTGAGGAGTGGTTGAAAAACGAGTTTTAATGACTCCAACCTAAGTGTATGTAAACTTCCAACTTCAACTGTAGGTCCTAAATGTAGAACTGGACTGGAGAGGCCAACCCACCTCTCCAGTCTGTTTAGAAGGACATCATGGTCAACAGTGTCTAATGCAGCACTTTAATCTAAGAGTACAAGGACAGAGAGCTGTTCGGCATCTGTGTTGGCTCAAAGATCATTTAACACTTTAACTAAGGTTGTTTCTGTGCTGTGGAGGGCCCGAAAACCATATTTTGAATTTTAAAATACAGTTAGCACTTAAAAAATAATTTATCTGTTTGAACACCAATTTCTCCAGAATGTTGCTTTAGAATGGAGATTGGCTGAAAATTACTAAAAGCTGAAGAATCTAGATTCGTTTTCTTCAAAAGGGATTTCACCATAGCAGTTTTTAGTGCTGCGCCACTCCGGAGGCCTGGGGTCAGCTTTTGAAGACCACATGGCCACCAAGAAAATAACCTGCAGCCGTCCAGCTCTGCAAGCTTGCACACTAACCATCACTTGACGCCTCCACCTGTGGGCTTAATAAAGCTTGGCATAGCACCTGCCCCTGACTCGGTTAGTGCTGCCACCTGGGGATAGAGTGTGGAAGTGTATCCTGGTAGTGTGGTGCCTAACTATGTGCCAACACTAAACTACCCCCCATATCATAACACACGTTCAGTAAATATTGGGTTGCTGTCGTAATATTACAGTTGTTATAACATTCAGTAATTTAACAATTTGAGGGTTCCCCTGTTAAGGACAGCATACTGTATTTGACTGTCACATTCTTGTTCATTTAAATAATCATAGTCATTCCATCGCTTCACACTGACTGTGAAAGTGTCATGCAGTATGTATTTTAGTAAATTATGTATCAGTGATTTTTTATTTTAATCTGATATTCTCTTTGGCTGCGACAGTTGTTATGTACATTTTCATCTGGCCGGTGAAAATGGAAATAAAAATAAACTAGAGGAGGAGATGAAAGAGAGCTGTCAAGGCACTGACAAATATATGACTAGAGCCAGGCACTCACCTTTCGCTTACTTCCAGAGCTAAAATGCCCACTACATGTGGACATGTAGTGGTAACCCATCACACATCGTTGAGGCCATCAGTGTTTAGGACCTATGATTACATGCATCTAAACCTAAGCTGACGAGGTGGAGCAGGAAATGTAGCTCCTCTCTCAGAGCCACAGGAGTTTGTGGATATGTGTTTCTCACCCATTATTAACTCTTGGGGAAATGTGTCAGTCCTTATGGGACTGTGATGAGACACAGATTATCCATTATATTGACCAGATACTCTAGTGGCTAACAATGAAAATACATGTCTTAAAAAGTGGAGGGGGCAAGATCAGTTGTCACCATTCTAGCCAATGAGAGGGCAGATATGCGTGTGAACAATAGCCAAAACGGTTTCCACTAATTACCACAACCACAAAGTCAAAATTGGCAAGATCATGAAAAACAAACAATTGCTTTTTTGTCTTAAATTAAGGTTAGGGTTAGGCATAATGTTAGAAGTGTGGTTAGGGTTAGGTCTAAAAATATTTTAATTTGAGAAATTGTAGAAATAGGCAGGGTTTATGACTTTGTGGTAACTAGTGATGACCAGGCACAACGCTGATGTAGTGTTTTTTCTCAAAGTTGCCAGGATGTCACGTGTCCTACTTATATCAGTACACTTGTAAAAACCTATTGATTATGAAACTTATATTCGATAAAATAAGCCACAAGTAGCAAATAACCAAATTGGACACTCTCATTGACCTCCATACAAAAACTCCTCGCTTGGTGTGAAGAAAAATTTGAAAACAGATTTTGGGCCCAGTTATGACTCTCACTTCACCTCTTCCTCTCTGGATGAGAGCAGGCTTGGCAGGGTGAGAGGAACAGCAGGAGAGGGGGGTGGGGTCAGAGACAGGCCAGGAAAGCGAGGGGATGGGGTGGTGGTGGAGGTCTTTGGTCCTCTGTGGGCCCGTCCATCCATCACAGGAAGTCACCTCATGGAGCAACAGCTTGGATTTCACACCTCACGGTCACTGGAGGGTCTCCTCACTGAGGGGAGAGGAGAGAAGAGAAGGCCTGACTTTATCTAGATAGTGTACCATTTAGACTGCTGAACAGGACAGAGCATTGACAAGGGTAGACAATCTATTTCCACTTGACTGGGTACAGTAATTTTTTTTTTCTCTCTCTCTCTCTCTCTCCTTATATATGCTTCAAAGTGAGAGTCATGTTTTATCTTCTGTGATTGGAACTTAATTATTGCGTCATTGCATGTGCTGGCTCATTAGTGATTACTGGGATTACTTTTACTGTGCTTCCTTAGTACTCCTGACATTGCTCTTAGCAAAGGAGGTAATGACGATGGCTTACAGTACCTTCTGTTCAAGGACAGCTGAAGACCTTACTGTACTTGCAGGGTTAACTCACCAATGGTGTGTACGCACCTTGAGGTAGCTAGTGGGGTGGAGAGGAATCATCCCCACATGTCTCATGCTGACCACCATAATTTGTGTTCCCAAGAATTCTAAGGCTACCTGCCACAATGACAACTGCCCTGTAACACTCAAATCAAATCAAATCAAATTTTATTTGTCACATACACATGGTTAGCAGATGTTAATGCGAGTGTAGCGAAATGCTTGTGCTTCTAGTTCCGACAATGCAGTAATAACCAACAAGTAATCTAACCTAACAATTCCACAACTACTACCTTATACACACAAGTGTAAAGGGATAAAGAATATGTACATAAAGATATATGAATGAGTGATGGTACAGAACGGCATAGGCAAGATGCAGTAGATGGTATAGAGTACAGTATATACATATGAGATGAGTAATGTAGGGTATGTAAACATAAAGTGGCATAGTTTAAAGTGGCTAGTGATACATGTATTACATAAATATGGCGAGATGCAGTAGATGATATAGAGTACAGTATATACATATACATATGAGATGAGCAATGTAGGGTATGTAAACATTATATTAAGTGGCATTGTTTAAAGTGGCTAGTGATACATTTATTACATCAATTTTTTTCATTATTAAAGTGGCTAGAGATGAGTCAGTATGTTGGCAGCAGCCACTCAATGTTAGTGATGGCTGTTTAACAGTCTGATGGCCTTGAGATAGAAGATGTTTTTCAGTCTCTCGGTCCCTGCTTTGATGCACCTGTACTGACCTTGCCTTCTGGATGATAGCGGGTGAACAGGCAGTGGCTCGGGTGGTTGTTGTCCTTGATGATCTTTTTGGCCTTCCTGTGACATCGGGTGGTGTAGGTGTCCTGGAGGGCAGGTAGTTTGCCCCCGGTGATGCGTTGTGCATACCTCACTACCCTCTGGAGAGCCTTACGGTTGTGGGCGGAGCAGTTGCCGTACCAGGCGGTGATACAGACCGACAGGATGCTCTCGATTGTGCATCTGTAGAAGTTTGTGAGTGCTTTTGGTGACAAGCCGAATTTCTTCAGCCTCCTGAGGTTGAAGAGGCGCTGCTGCGCCTTCTTCACAACGCTGTCTGTGTGGGTGGACCAATTCAGTTTGTCCGTGATGTGTACGCAGAGGAACTTAAAACTTTCCACCTTCTCCACTACTGTCCCGTCGATGTGGATAGGGGGGTGCTCCCTCTGCTGTTTCCTGAAGTCCACAATCATCTCCTTTGTTTTGTTGACGTTGAGTGTGAGGTTATTTTCCTGACACCACACTCCGAGGGCCCTCACCTCCTCCCTGTAGGCCGTCTCGTCGTTGTTGGTAATCAAGCCTACCACTGTAGTGTCATCCGCAAACTTGATGATTGAGTTGGAGGCGTGCATGGCCACGCAGTCGTGGGTGAACAGGGAGTACAGGAGAGGGCTCAGAACGCACCCTTGTGGGGCCCCAGTGTTGAGGATCAGCGGGGTGGAGATGTTGTTACCTACCCTCACCACCTGGGGGCGGCCCGTCAGGAAGTCCAGGACCCAGTTGCACAGGGCGGGGTCAAGACCCAGGGTCTCGAGCTTGATGACGAGTTTGGAGGGTACTATGGTGTAAATGCTGAGCTGTAGTCGATGAACAGCATTCTCACATAGGTATTCCTCTTGTCCAGATGGGTTAGGGCAGTGTACAGTGTGGTTGCGATTGCGTCGTCTGTGGACCTATTGGGTCGGTAAGCAAATTGGAGTGGGTCTAGGGTGTCCGGTAGGGTGGAGGTGATATGGTCCTTGACTAGTCTCTCAAAGAACTTCATGATGACGGAAGTGAGTGCTACGGGGCGGTAGTCGTTTAGCTCAGTTACCTTAGCTTTCTTGGGAACAGGAACAATCGTTGCCCTCTTGAAGCATGTGGGAACAGCAGACTGGGATAAGGATTGATTGAATATGTCCGTAAACACACCAGCCAGCTGGTCTGCGCATGCTCTGAGGACGCGGCTGGGAATGCCGTCTGGTCCTGCAGCCTTGCGAGGGTTAACACGTTTAAATGTTTTACTCACCTCGGCTGCAGTGAAGGAGAGCCCGCAGGTTTTGGTAGCAGGCCGTGTCAGTGGCACTGTATTGTCCTCAAAGCGAGCAAAAAAGTTATTAAGCCTGTCTGGGAGCAAGACATCCTGGTCCGCGACGGGGCTGGTTTTCTTTTTGTAATCCGTGATTGACTGTAGACCCTGCCACATACCTCTTGTGTCTGAGCTGTTGAATTGCGACTCTATTTTGTCTCTGTACTGGGACTTAGCTAGTTTGATTGCCTTGCGGAGAGAATAGCTACACTGTTTGAGAATAGCTACACTCACATCTGTCATCATGAAGTGCTTTGAAAGGCTGGTTGGATAGGCTGCAAGGATAGGCAACAACACCTCCGCCATGGCACACATCAACCCCATCATTCCAGACACCCTAGACCCACTCCAATTTGCATACAGCCCCAACAGATCTACAGACGATGCAAACGCAATTGTACTCCACACTGCCCTCACCCACCTGGACAAGAGGAATGCCTATGAGAGAATGCTGTTCAGTTCAGAGTTCAACACCATAGTGGTCTCCAAGCTTGTCACCAAGCTCAGGACACTGGGACTGAACACCTCCCTCTGCAACTGGATCCTGAACCTCCTGACAGGCCGAACCCAGGTGGTAAGGATAGGCAACAACAACACCGTCACGCTGACCCTCAACACGGGGGCCTTCTAGGGGTGTGTGCTTAGCCTCCTCTTGTTCTCCCTGTTTATCCACAACTGTGTGTTCATGCATGACTCCAACTCCATTATCAAGTTTGCTGACGACACGGTGGTAGGCCCGATCACCTATGACGCTGAGACAGCCTACAAGAAGTAGGTCAGACACCTAGCAGTGTGGTGCCAGGACAAAAACTTCTCCCTTAACGTCAGCAAGACCAAGGAGCTGATCGTGAACTATAGGAAACAGGGGCCGCAGCGGAGAGGGTCAAGAGCTTCAAGTTCCTCGGTGTCAACATCACTGAGGTCTTAACATGGTCCTCTCATACCAGCACAGTCGTTAAGAAGGCACAGCAGCGCCTCTTCTCCTCAGGAGGCTGAAACAGTATATGGCATGGCCCCTTAGATCCTCAGGAACTTTTACAGCTGCACTATCAAGAGCACCCTGACCGGTTGTATCATTGTCTGGTATGGCAACTGTAGCGACCTCGACAGGAGGGCCCTACAGAGAGTGGTGCGGACAGACTAGCACATCACTGGGGGTGAGCTCCCAGCCGTCAAGGACGTACATGCCAGGCGATGTCTGAGAAAGGCCCCAAAAATTGTACTGTACTGTTCTCTATGCTCCCGTTCGGCAAGCGATACCGGTGGATCAAGGCTCAGACCAAAATACTTCTAAACAGCTTCTATCCACTGGCCAAAAGACTGTTAAATGGCTAACAACTACTGCTTTCCCTCTCCCACAGACTATCAACACTGACTCTATGCCCATCCACATGTCACTCGGACACACCTTCACTGTCACTCTTACTCACACACACGTACACACTCACAACTGACGCCACACACTCACACGCACACACACCCTCACACCTACGCTGCTGCTAAAATGATTATTGATTAGATGCATTACTACTATGCTACCTGCTGCTAAAATTATAACTGATTTGATGTGTTACTACCATTACACTGTTGTTTACATGTATATTTTACTATTAGTATATTACCATAAGTATTTATACATTCCTGCTACCAGTCACTTTTCAGCCCTGTTTATATGTATATCAACCTGTTACGCCTACACTGACAGTCTTGCACCCACACACATGAACTCACATACACACTCACCACAACGCACCACTTATGCCGCTGCCAAACTATTTACTATTATTATTATTATTAATCCTGCTACAAGTCACTTTCTCCTAATCCCTGCCTTTATGTACATATAAACCTCAACTACTCCAGTATCCCTGCATTGTACATATGGTACTGGCACCGCCCTGTATATAGCTTACATTCTCCTTACATTAGTTTTCCTCCCTTAAACAACACCTTTCACTGCACCTATCTGGTGTATGTGACAATAATAATAATAATCAACCACTCCACAAATTTCTTGTTAACAAACTATAGTTTTGGCAAGTCGGGTAGGACATCTACTTTGTGCATGACACAAGTACTTTTTCCAACAATTGTTTACAGATAGATTATTTCACAATTCCAGTGGGTCAGAAGTTTACATACAGTAAGTTGACTGTGCCTTAAACAGCTTGGAAAATTCCAGAAAATTATGTCATGGCTTTAGAAGCTTCTGATAGGCTAATTTACATCATTTGAGTCAATTGGAGGTGTACCTGTGGATGTATTTCAAGGCCTATCTTCAAACTCAGTGCCTCTTTGCTTGACATCATGGGAAAATCAAAAGAAATCAAGTCTGGTTCATCGTTGGGAGCAATTTTCAAATGCCAGAAGATACCACATTCATCTGTACAAACAATATTACGCAAGTATAAACACCATGGGATCACGCAGCGGTCATACCGCTCAGAAAGGAGACGCCTTCTGTCTCTTAGAGATGAAAGTATTTTGATGCAAAAAGTGCAAATCAATCCCAGAACAACAGCAAAGGATCTTGTGAAGATGCTGGAGGAAACAGGTACAAAAGTATCTATATCCACAGTAAAACGAGTCCTATATCGACATAACTGAAAGGCTGCTCAGCAAGGAAGAAGCCACTGCATCCAAAACCGCCATAAAAAAGCCAGACTACGGTTTGCAACTAACTGCACATGGGGACAAAGATTGTGTCCTCTGGTCTGATGAAACAAGAATAGAACTGTTTGGCCATAATGACCATCATTATGTTTGGAGGGAAAGCCGAAGACCCTCATCCCAACCGTGAAGTACGGTGGTGGCAGCATCATGTTGTGCTGCAGGAGGGACTGGTGCACTTCACAAAATAGATGACATCATGAGGGAGGAAAATTATGCGGATATATTGAAGCAACATCTCAAGACATCAGTCAGGAAGTTAAAGCTTGGGTCTTCCAAATGGACAATGACACCAAGCATACTTCCAAAGTTGTGGCAAAATGGCTTAAGGACAACAAAGTCAAGGTATTGGAATGGCCATCACAAAGCCCTGACCTCAATCCTATAGAACATTTGTGGGCAGAACTGAAAAAGCGTGTGCGAGCAAGGAGGCCTACAAACCTGACTCAGTTACACCAGCTCTATCAGGAGGAATGGGCCAAAATTCACCCAACTTATTGTGGGAAGCTTGTGGAAGGCTACCCGAAATGTTTTACCCAAGTTACACAATTTAATGGCAATGCTACCAAATACTACTTGAGTGTATGTAAACTTCTGACCGACTGGGAATGTGATGAAATAAATAAATTTGCTCTGCTATTATTCTGACATTTCACATTCTTAAAATAAAGTGGTGATCCTAACTGACCTAAGACAGGGGATTTTTACGAGGATTAAATGTCAGGAATTGCGAAAACTGAGTTGAAATGTATTTGGCTAAAGTGTATGTAAACTTCCGACTTCAACTGTATATATATATGTTTTATTCCTCATGTTTTTTAGTTATACTATTTTGGTATTGAATAATAAACTGCTAGGAAGGGCTTGCAAGTTAAGCATTGCACAGTACTTGAGCATGTGAGAAATACAGCTTGAAACCTGAAACTTGGAACTCATACAACGCATGGGGGTAATTATCCAGTTTTGGCACAGAGATGTGTGTATTGATTCAAAGAGAAAATACCTCCGTGGAACCTCTGGGACTAGCTAGAAACTATTGAAGTTTTGCTGTGCTTCACCGTACACAGAATAAGAGATTTTTCAAATGTTTTCCTTCATTTAGAACAAACAGACTCGGCTCTCACATGTGCTCTCACCCACCAGCTGATCAGACGTGGATGGAAAGAGTGAGGTAGATTTACACACAGGTGCTCATGCCTACAGCAGGGGGATATAGGGATGGAGGATAAAAGACACCGATGCTGACAGACAGACAGATGTGTATTAGACACACAGGCAAGACACACTCCAGGCCTCCACACTGAACTCCACTCAATCTTCTGCTGTGCTAGTCTTGTCAGCTTCATTGTTACCCAGGATCCCCTGAGTGTTGTCAGTCTGACAGGATAACAACTTGGTCTCTACTCTCTATCACTCTGCTCAGTCTTCTATCACCTCTCCTCCTATCACACTGACAGGCAGGGAGTTCCTCTTCGAATCAAAGAGATCCGCTTTAAAGTTATAACCATTCTGATAGGGTCGCAAGAGAGAAAGGTCAGATGCTAAAGTAAACAAAGAAGCTAACAGCGATTATTCAGCACCACTGATATAGACAATGACGGAATCAGAATGTCAGAGTTTCAGCACCACTGAACATCAGCATCACGGGAAAGTAGACCGCAATCGTATCCGGCGTCTGAAGTTCAGCACCACTGGAGAGTGGACAGCGATTGTATCCGGTGTCCAAAGTTTAGTGTCACAGGAAAGTGGACAGCGATCGCCTCCAGGAAATAAGTGGACCTGGGAAGTAGGCCTAACCAGAAAGAAGTCTAGAAACCTGGGTGGGGAAGGGTAGGGAATAAAATAAACCACTCCATTGTTTCTGCACCATACCATATGACTATTCTTGCACAGATCGACAACTAACAGGTTTCATTAGAAAACCATGAAATCATGAAAAACAATTACAAGGAATTTTCAACTCATTTATATTACTAGATTAAGTTATATTACTACACAGTATCATGTTTCAAGAGATGTTCACAGCTATTCCCACTGTCTTTTAAAAAGATATGAGACAGATTAATTCATGTCAGCCGGCATAAGGAGCTGGTCCACTGGATCTATTTGGACTCTCTGTGTTATCCTTCTCAGTGATTCTACATGCTGCATTATGTCATTTTGGACAATGAGACTCCACCTCTTAGTCAACAGTTCTCTCTCACTGGTGTAAAACTAAATGTGAGTACAGCACTGAAACCGGCAGAGGTGTTACAAGCTCAACAGAAAAACAAAATCCTGGGGTATTATTCTGCAAGCACTGGCTCCCACTTAGATAAACAGCAGCAAAGCCAGAACAAGCTTCAGGCAAGAACTGGAGGTGAGAGAAAGAGATGGGGGGGTTATGGATGTTTGGATGGCAGTAGATATTTGGAATGCTGAATGGTCTCCAGAATAACAGTGTGCTCTCACTCAGTCATTAAAGAAGCAGTGCTATTGTCTCACAAGGATAAAACAAAAGATGACATGATTATCATGCTTTGATTATGTCCTGATTGGCTGCACTTTGTGCTACTGCTACATGTAATGATTAACAAGAGCCTCTTGGTTGATGGCTGTTGGCTCGTGAATCAAATTCTAACCACACAGACAATTCCTTACAGCATGTTCAACATTTCTGCAATCTGTTATAAAAGTGACATTGTAGGGTTGATTCCAATTAAGACACCATTTCTAATTTCCACTAAATTATATTTTGTCATATATCACAGCAAAGAGCATGGTTAGGTAGGTTACTAGGTTACTAGGGTTGAGCAGGCAGGTAGCCTAGCCTAGCGGTTAGAGTGTTGGGCCTGTAACCGAAAGATTGCTGGTTTGAATACCCGAGCCGACAAAGTGAAAGATCTGTCGATGTGCCCTTGAGCAAGGTACTTAACCCTAATTTGCTCCTGGGGCACTGTACTACTATGGGTGACCCTGTAAAACAACACATTTCACTGCACCTATCCTGACAATACAACATCTTTTTTTTTTAAACTTTATAAATGTAATCTGTTACAGTTACTAGTTACCTATCCAAAATTGTAATCAGTAAGGTAACTTTTGGATTACCTAAACTCAGTAATGTAATTGTATTACTTTCCGTTACTTTTGGATTACTTTCCATTTAAAAGGCATTAGAAGAAGAAAAAAGGACAACCCTATTACACACACGCACACACAAACACTCACACACGTAGGCACACACACACGCATTAACACAACTTCTGTCTGTCAGCTCCATCCAAAAATGGACCATTACTAAGAGCAGCCTGCCATTACCCAAAAAACCTGCCTGCTGATGGAAAAATACATTTGATGGCACTGCCTGGCTACTGAAAAACACCATGATGAACAGTAATGGCCATGTATTACAGTGGTCATATAAACATAGCCCATCTGTTTGATGGCATGAATAACATGTGGAGCAGGACAAGGTGACAGATGAAGGTCAAATATGAGTACATAACAGCTCTGTTTCTCTGACCTCCAACGTCATATTCTCAGAATGGAACTCTGGAAACGGGTGACACTGATCTCCTCTCCTAGCAACCGAGCCACAGTTAAAACCTTGGTGAGCCCGATGATATCCGTCATACATCACTCTACTGAAGTCTCCTTTTGTCTGACTGTCTATGCCGTATCTGGACTAGAGGTCGACCGATTATGATTTTTCATACATCAATAAAATCAATTTAGCTTCAAATAAATAATGAAACATGTTCAATTTGGTTTAAATAATGCAAAAACAAAGTGTTGGAGAAGAAAGTAAAAGTGAAATATGTGCCATGTAAGAAAGCTAACGTTTAAGTTCCTTGCTCATGTAACGTCCTGACCAGAGTTCTTATGTGTTTTGCTTGTTTAGTGTTGGTCAGGACGTGAGCTGGGTGGGAATTCTATGTTGTGTGTCTAGTTCGTCTGTTTCTGTGTCCAGCCTAATATGGTTCTCAATTAGAGGCAGCTGTCAATCGTTGTCCCTGATTGAGAATCATATATAGGTGGCTTGTTTTGTGTTGGGGATTGTGGGTGGTTGTTTTCTGTCTTTGTGTTTTGTCTGCACCAGCTAGGACTGTGACGGTTAGTTTGTTTTGTCATTTTGTATAGTGTTTTGTGTTAATTAAATAATGGAAAATTACCACGCTGCACATTGGTCCTCAGATCCTTCTCGCCTCTCCTCGTCTGAGGAGGAGGACGACTTAGACTGCCGTTACAGCTCAGAACATGAGAACATATGAAAGCTGGTGGTTCCTTTTAACATAAGTCTTCAATATTCCCAGGTAAGAAGTTTTAGGTTGTAGTTACTATAGGAATTATAGGACTATTTCTCTCTATACGATTTGTATTTCATATACCTTTGACTATTGGATGTTCTTATAGGCACTTTAGTATTGCCAGTGTAACAGTATAGCTTCCATCCCTCTCCTCGCCGCTATCTGTGCTCCAACCAGGAACACATCGACAACAGCCACCCTCGAAGCAGCGTTATCCATGCAGAGCAAGGGAAACAACTACTCCAAGTCTCAGAGTGAGTGAAGTTTGAAACGCTATTAGCACACACCCCGCTAACTAGCTAGCCATTTCACATCGGTTACACCAGCCTTATCTCGGGAGTTGATAGGCTTGAATTCATAAACAGCAGAGCTGCTGGCAAAACGCACGAAAGTGCTGTTTGAATGAATGCTTACGAGCCTGCTGGTGCCCACCATCGCTCAGTCAGACTGCTCTATCAAATCATAGACTTAATTATAACATAAAACACACAGAAATACGAGCCGTAGGTCATTAATATGGTCGAATCCGGAAACTATCATCTCGAAAACAAAACATTTATTCTTTCAGTGAAATACGGAACCGTTCAGTATTTTATCTAACGAGTGGCATGCATCAGTCTAAATATTCCTGTTACATTGCACAACCTTCAATGTTATGTCATAATTACGTAAAAGTCTGGCAAATTAGTTCGCAATGAGCCAGGCAGCCCAAACTGTTGCATATACCCTGACTCTGCGTGCAATGAACGCAAGAGAAGTGACACAATTTCACCTGGTTAATATTGCCTGCTAACCTGGATTTCTTTTAGCTAAATATGCAGGTTTAAAAATATATACTTCTGTGTATTGATTTTAAGAAAGGCATTGATGTTTATGGTTAGGTACACGTTGGAGCAGCGACAGTCCTTTTTTGCGAATGCGCACTGCATCGATTATATGCAATGCAGGACACGCTAGATAAACTTGTAATATCATCAACCATGTGTAGTTATAACTAGTGATTATGATTGATTTTGTTTTTTATAAGATACGTTTAATGCTAGCTAGCAACTTACTTTGGCTTCTTACTGCATTCGCGTAACAGGCGGGCTCCTTGTGAGGCAGGTGGTTAGAGCGTTGGACGAGTTAACCGTAAGGTTGCAAGATTGAATCCCTGAGCTGACAAGGTAAAAATCTGTCAAGGCAGTTAACCCACCGTTCCTAGGCCGTCATTGAAATTAAGAATGTGTTCTTAACTCACTTGCCTAGTTAAATAAAGGTGTAAAATATATAATAATAATAATAATAAATCCGCTAAATCGGCATCCAAAATGACCGATTTCCGATTTGTTATAACTTGAAATCGGCCCTAATTAATCGGCCAATCCGATTAATCGGTCGACCTCTAATCTGGACCATTGTGCTTTAAATGTGCCCTTCTGAAGATGAACAGATTTGACAATATAGCTGGGTTTATTCAAGGAATTTAAGTTATCTGCTGAGAAATCATCACTTGTTAATGGAGGGGTCATATTGGCAAGAACTATTGATGGAAACATTTCCAATGCTATTGAGTTCACACTTTACCTCCAGTGGCATTTGTGCAGTTCAGTTAGTACTTTGACAACCAGGATGTAATGACTCTGATATACTTTCTAACTGCAGATTTGAAACAGTAAGTGAATTGTAATGGTAGTACAGAGGCCGAACTCTGTTTCATATTAGTTAGTAAATGCAATTTCTTTGTAACATGGTACCAGTACAACTCAATGTAAAGTGGGTTTAGTTATTGGGTAACTTTTTTATGCAGCGTATGGTTTTAACAACGGCAATGGGAGTTATTGTAATTCACCAGCAGTTATTCATAAAATATAGTTAGAAAAGTCTGTAGACTAGACAGTGATGAAAGTTTTACTTTCGTCTTTATCTATTTCAATCACAAAGCAGACAGCTCCTTTTCAACATTCAAAGCATGATGATATCCAACCATTTGGTTTCCTCTATCTCTTCCTGAAATCCCTTCTGTTTGCCGCAGAGACCTTCATTATTTTTCAATAAGTTTTGCTCTCCACAGACAAATTGGTGAGGGAGGCTGTTTCAACATTTCCCAATAAAATTACATTAATGAGGTGCAAATGAGCTCTGTCATTATCCCATCACTGAAAATACAATAACTTCCATAAAGGGACTATATATACTGGAATAAATATTCAAGAGGCTGCTTTATATGCATTTTAAATGGCCTGACACTGCCGCAGTTAGTTCTGACAACCACGGGATGACATCAGGTAAATAAAATATCAGATGCTCAAGTTGTTTACTACTGTTTGGTTCTGTGAGTTCAGTTGGGAGATGAATCGGTTTGAGTTTGTTTGGTTGCATTTTAACCTGTTGATTTGCAAAGAGATTTCATCAGTGGTTGTTGTAATCTAACTTCCTGTAAGCAGTGAGGACACAGTAATTCTCTGCAGGTAGAGGCGCTTAATAGTACCTCATTATCGCCCTTGGCAGCATTCCTGAGCCCGGAGATTAAAAGTTGTGGCGTTGCGCATTATAGTGATTCCGTTTTTGATCTTTCCTAAGAACATGGGATAAACCACACTGTAACTGTGCCTCACTTTCAACTCCAAGCCCAGAGCTGACAGGGGACTCTGTAATGTTCAATCAGCCATCAACGGACGTGTGTGTGTGTGTGTGTGTGTGTGTGTGTGTGTGTGTGTGTGTGTGTGTGTGTGTGTGTGTGTGTGTGTGTGTGTGTGTGTGTGTGTGTGTGTGTGTGTGTGTGTGTGTGTGTGTGTGTGTGTGTGTGTGTGTGTTCAAAATGGGAATACATTCATTTAAGAATCCATCATAAAAATAACATTTCAAAGTCTCAAACATTTGCGTCAACAAATGTCAGATACAATATTGTCATGACGTTGCCCTCTTTGGGTACAGCGAGCACCATCCGCCTCTCTCTGTCTCCTGAGAGGTCATAAATTCCTGGAGGAGATTATCTCCTCATGGCCACAGTATAGAGAGAGAGTGAGTTTTCATAGAGAGAACAAAGGAATTTATTCCACCTCACAGAACTTGAGGTCTGAACAACATTTATGTTCTGGAGAATCTAATTGTTGTATAAGATGAATGAGTGAGGATGATACTGTTTGTGAAATTGTGTAATGTGATTTTGGACTGTTTAATGAAGGAAACTCCAATTCCCTTTGGAGTTTAACTAAATCAGAGGACCGCCATTGAGCACAGTTATGGTCTGGCGTCCTGGGACAGGCCATTTTCTGCTCTTCCGAATAAAACCCCCACCCGGGTTTTCTATCACCAGACCAGCTTACCTCGATAACGAGAGGGCCGAGGTTTGAGAGAAGACTGAGCTTACCTCAATTACGAGATGGCTAAAGGTTGCAGACCAGCTTACCACGAGAGGGCCAAGGTTTGAGTAGAGACCATAAACCTGAGTATAAGCTAAGGTTTGAGTAGATGGCTGAATCTTTTAACCATACCACGTGGTTAAACTCTTAGACTATCGATACCGACAGAATAAGAACAAGTCTTTGATATTAATTACTAGTCTGCAGCTAGGAATTCAGTATCAGTGAACGAGAAGACCGACAACCGCCGAAACATCTATCCTATAACGACATGAATGAATGTCACTCTGAACTATCCATTCTAACCACAACAGAGAGAGAGCGGACAAACTCTCCAACAGAAACAAACTATTCAACAGATCCCGACGACACTCTGAGCGTGAATATATATATTGATTGCAATTGTTCCCGAATGAGTAAGCGTTAATGTGCAAAGAATTAGCATTTCAATTGTTATAATTATCAACTCTGTAGTGACTTCTCAGCTGACCCCCACTCCCCTTTTGTCTAACAAGACGCCATGCCGGTTTAGCCCACTAGGGCACATCTCCTATCATTTCCTTGTAACCATATCTACTGTTTGTTATGCATTTCTGTGAATTACTTAGTTAGTAAATCAATGATTTTAAGACAATTGATGTATGACAATTCACTCATAGTGAAGACTGGGTTCGTGCAGATAACCAACAATTTACGTCATTTGGAATGAGACTAACGTGAGGTAAATAATAATTCATTAATTCGAAGACTAATTGATCAGATATTAAAATATCTGAAAGTTATATTAGGAAAATTATAACTTTGTAATCTGAATATTTTCCTTGGTGCCCTGACATCCAAGTTAATTACAATTACATGATTAATCAGTTTAATCGTGTAATAATAATTACAGAGTTATTTGATAAATAAGTCTTCAGGTTGAATAATGTCAAAGACACAACATATTTGGTGCCCCCTGTGAGGAATCTGTGGGAACAGACTGCTTTCTATACAAATTGGTTGTGTGTATTCCCATTGGAACAAGCTATTACGGAGCGCCTCCGGTTGTGTGTCGTTAGCGTCAGAGGAATGAGTGAAACATTCCAGATTTAGTCCGTTAGGCCAAACGGTACTATTTCTGTTGGTCAATATTAACTTCTAGAGCCAGTAAGGTTAGAAATTAGAAGATATCTGTTCGGTGACCGAGTCAACGTATTCTGTCCGCCTACCGCACTAAGCAAGTGTGGGCAGACCACAGGCATATCTGTATTTATGTACCGTGTCGCTCCGGTCAACATAACGCTATGCCGAATGGGTTAATGTGAGACGTAACTAGTAAACCCACCCTTTCCATGGTGAGAGGACCCTATTTTGTGCTTGGAAGTTGTCACGTTCCTGACCTGTTTTCTGTTAGTTTTTGTATGTGTTAGTTGGTCAGGACGTGAGTTTGGGTGGGCAGTCTATGTTTTGTGTTTCTATGTTGGTTTATGGGGACCTGATATGGCTGTCAATTAGAGGCAGGTGGTTTTAATTTCCTCTGATTGAGAGCCATATTAAGGTAGGTGTTTTCACATTGATTGTTGTGGGTGGTTGTCTCCTGTGTCAGTGTCTGTGTATGTTACGCCACACGGGACTGTTTCGGTTTGTTTGTTTGTTCGTTCGGTTTATGTAGTCTGTTCCTGTTTCATGCGTTCTTCGTGTCATGTAAGTTCTTATGTTCAGAGTTTTTCGTCTTCGTCTGTTTGTTGTAAATAAACAATATGTCGAACTACAATGCTGCATTTTGGTTCAATCCATGCTCCTCCTCTTCGGATGAAGAGGAGGAGGAAAGCCGTGACAGAAGTGATATTTCTGAACAACGTAGGATTAGCTTGCACGGGATGCTAAGCTAACAAAATGGAAACATTATTTCCTGTGTCCCATTTAAATTTCTCCGCCTTGCGCGACGGAAGTCCCGCCCTTTGTACTTCCGTTTGATTTCAGCATTCTGCATCACTGGTGGTGAAGAATCGCAAGTACATCTCTTAAAAGAAGTATGGGAAATCCAAACGTGGATCACGTTAAGATATCAAGCCAATCGCAATTGACTGGATATCGATGTCTCATTCAATTTAACTAACAAGTGAAATGGCCAGATTTACCTTTTAAATAATATCCAAATTGATTGGGCTTCTACAATCTAATGAGACAAGATTAACTTTTTCCACATTAACTTAGATGAAGCAAAGCTCTCAGGTTAATTTAAAGTTTAATTCCCAGATAGCCTATACAGGTTTGATTATTCATTGAATTTGATCAATCAGTAAAATCTGCTTTTGCAAAGCACAATCAATCAGTCCCGCCTCCAGCGGGAATCCCATATGGCTGTGGCCTGAGGGGAAAGTGTACCATAGTGGTGAATGTACCCATTTGCTTTTACAAATTCATTCACGTCCAACTTCCACAGTACTGATTGTTCATTAACGTCCATAAATAGATTAAAATCATCTTTGCAGCTCCCAACATATTCCAAAACCAAACTTTGGAAAATGAGGAAAAACATTTTTTCCTTTCAAATTTTTTAATAATGTGCAAGCTATCAGAGGGGGTAGTCCCCACTCACTCGCTAATTAGTAAACCTCCACCCATAAATTGATTGATCTCTGACCTCAGCAGCGATACCAACCCTAATTATGCCATTAGCGGAAAAACAGCAGACAACAACGCTTTCCAAAATCAACCGTCGGGCGCAGGCCTCAAAGGTTCTCTCCAGTCTAGCCCTGATGTCTTGCCACCCGAGATTAGCATCCGTCCAATACCGCAGTGCACAGCTGAAGCACGAGCAGGTAACGGTAGACATAAAGGGACAGGTGGAGAGGACCAGGAAACCAATGACAAATGCAGAAAAAGAAAAAATTCTGCTAGCTATGGAACTGCGCTTGAAAACTGAACAATTAAATGTAATTGCAAAAACCTATGACGATGAACAAGCACAAGCTCTTCAACAAAATCGTCTTCTACAGGAACAAAATCATATGCTACAGGAACAACTCGATTTAGCCAAAACTAAATACGATGATGTCCACGCCAAACTAGATAAATCTGAAGAGTTATCTACAAACAGGAGCGCTCAACTTGATAACATGCATGCTGTTTTGTTGAATGTTACTCACAGTAACACGGTTCTCCTCAAAACGCTGCAGACCAAAGACGATCAGTTAATGAACACAATGACAAAGTTGGATGACAAATCAGCAGAACTCGCTGACCAAATGAGTGATGAGGATGGAAATATTAATTTCTAAGCAAGGAAGGGAAATCTCATCACTGAATCTCTCGCTCCGTACTCAAGATCTCTATCTGCAAACCATGACAGATAAGTTTGAGACCGAAAGGAGCAAGTGCGACACTCACGTGTCCAAAATCAGTACTCTAAGCGCTCAAGTGGACTCCGCAATGCAGCAGAATACCAGGAGGAAATCCAGAATGGTCACGCTCTACAGCGCGACTACCCATCCAAGCAACCGGAGCCCTGTACTCACAGGAGTAAAGACGATAGGTTTCAGACCTTGCCTCCCTCATGTGTCCCTCAGTCTTCTCCTCTTGGCCATTCGGCACTGAGCAATATGGCGCCTCTTGGCCAACAACAACAAGGCTTGGCTTCTCCTCTTGGCCTTTTGGCCCCAATCTCTCCACAGGATGAAGCCAACCCTCTCTGCTCGCTTGGCGCGTAATACCTTGACAAACTCGTCAAGAATTTCCCCACCTTTGACCCCGTTCCAGGTCAGCCAAACGATATTGAGACGTTCCTAGCTGACATAGAGGACGCGTTGGATGGCTACCCGAACGTTACGGGTTCTGACAGGGTTTACCTGTTGAAGCAAACGTCGAATAGACACGTGACAAGGTTCATTCGTCTACAACAGCAACAAGTGCTAAATGACTACGTTAAACTTGCCACAGCTTTGAAATTAGAATTGTGGTTCTGCAACTCGCAAACACGATAGCTCACTGGCTAACACCGTCAAACAACATCGGAACGAACACCCACAAGCTTACTATCATAGGCTTCGTTCAGCTTACTTTGGCCTACTCACTGAAACAGGAATGGAAGACCTGTTACCATTTAAACAAATGTTCCTGTCGAACATGTATCCCACCTTCATTACCTACTTGGGCCCTGCCGCCCACGTTGGCTTGCCTATCTTACAACTCAGAGAGCTTGCAAGCACAGCTTTTGAGGCATCAAAAGTTCACAAAGCTAAGAGCCCTGACCACTCGGTTTAGAAGTTTGACCAAGAGCACTCACTCCAGTTAGAGGGTGCATTATCAGGTATTGGAGCGTTGAGAGATGGCGCACAACAACAGTTTCTACCACGAAACCATTATTCCAATAACCTCCGCGGTCGAAATAACTGTTAAGTACGTCGCCATCAACATGACTACCACTACAATCGACCTGTTCGCTACGTTCCTGCACCCAACCCACAAAAAGTGTCAGAGCACAAGCGTAACAGAGTTGAAGGACGATCAAAACGTAGACCAATGTTCTCGAAGTTCCACTACGGGAAGATCTAAAGCGAGAACAATTTGAGAAAAGGGTAAAAGATAAGTCACAAGGACTAGATGGGGAATTACCAGACACCAGGTCCGCAGGAATTAACACCCATAGCAAGGACGTTAAAGTTCAAATTTCTCCCGCTCTCATTCAAGACCCTATCCAGGGCCCGCTTGATCAAGAAACAAGCCCCCGTGCTTCGTCTATAGACTCTGATACAAAGGTTGCGAAGAAAAAGGTCAAACGCTTAGTTAAAGCCAAGCCCACTCAAAATCGGAAAAGTCAATCTGCTTCCACCTTGAACAGAAATGGCACATCACGTTGTTGCGAACAACCACTCCACTTTGTGGGGAATATGTCCATTAAACACACATCTAAACGGCCGTACCTGGAAACAGTCCTGGAGGACTGCTTAACTTGTCATGCGCTAATTGATTCGGGTGCGACAATATCCCTCATCTCTCAAACATTGTTTGATGATCTCAAAAGGGCTTTGGTTAAAAGTGGAACGATGCGACACTACACTTCGAGGGATCACTCAGACTACCTCACCTCTCACATTGAGTCATGCTGAAACTACACTTCAAGGACGTATCGCTCGTTCACCCTGTATGTTACCAGCCTCGAAACGGTACCCCTGCTACTTGGAGCAGACTTGATGGATTGGAAAACCAACCAGGTATGTTCACAGGCTACAGTGCCTTCTCCACTGACCACACTGTCTTCCGATCATCCCTGTAGACTGCCCAAAACTAGTGCCTTACAGCTGTAGACTTATCATATAGTTATCAATTTAGGATAGTGCCTAAGCAACACACCAAGTAGGAAACCCCTAGATATGGCATTAGAGACAATGTCATGATAGTCATTTTGACAGAACATTGGACGTATATAGAATACAGTCCAATTAGATGATTTTTGTGTGAGAACTATATTTTGTATATCTTTTGTTTATGCTTTCATTCCTTTTTGGTTCAGTTCCTTTGACACTTAGGAAGTGATAGAGCCATAAACAAAGTCCCCATACAACCATCACTTAGTGCCACAACGCCGCTCATTGGGGAATTAATGTAATTATATATATTTCATGAGTGTGTGTGCATTGTTAACATCTGCCTAAGTTACTACCCAGATCTTCCAGTCTGGACGACGACCAGACGACGGGTCCGGAACGGTGATCCCAAATCCGGACACCCACGGCCCATCCTTGTGGCGGCATGCCCCTCAGGTATTATGAATCTGGCAGGTACTGTATATTTCGTAGCTAGGACCGCTATCTTGTCAAAGCCACAAAATAGGACCATACCAATAAGAATTTGAGGGGCATGGATTTGAGGTGCTGGGAATTTGCAGGTTTCCCCTGGCCCATACATACTGTGTGGTCCGATGAGAGACTCTTATCCACTCCCTTATTTCCAATATTACCATTTGGGAGTTTAACCCTCATTCCTTATTAATGGTAATGACTAACACATATTTAAATACATTTTCCTCACCTAATTGTTCCCTGTTCAAATACTCCCATTAATCTACTTTGGGAAATGTAGGTTTAATTGACACTGCTGACTATGAGTAAAGCAAATAGCATCAGTTTGGACAGAGCCTGTCAAGGCCTCGTTCTTCACATCAGCACAGGGGTTTAAGGATCTGCTTTCAGAACTAACACACTCACGGAACCTTCACTTAACATTTCGTAACTAACTTGAAACATTTACTTTCAAACCATTTCAATAGAATCACAATAGCAATGCAGACATGACTAAATTGGTTGCGATCAGTGAACACAGATGATTTCGTTGCTTTCTGTGTTGACTGGAGTAGGTCCGTCCTCATCTTGGCTTTATCTTTGCTGAGATGGAATCATGGTGTTTATCGAATGTGTCAAGGTGGTAACAGGGAAAGGCAAACGGCTGTCCAGTTAAACTGAAGGAAAGGGCTGGGATATACACTATCGTTCAAAAGTTTGGGGTCACTTAATAATGTCCTTGTTAACCATGAAAACATACATGAAATGAGTTACAAAATGAATAGGAAATATAGTCAAGATGTTGACAAGGTTATAAATAATGATTTTTAATTGAAAAAATAATTGTGTCCTTCAAACTTTGCTTTCGTCAGAGAATCCTCCATTTGCAGCAATTACAGCCTTGCAGACGTTCCTGAAGCACCTCCCACAAGTTGGATTGGCTTGATGGGCACTTCTTACGTATCATACGGTCAAGCTGCTCCCACAACAGCTCAATGGGGTTGAGATCCGGTGACTGTGCTGGCCACTCCATTATAGACAGAATACCAGCAGACTGCGCTTCCGTAATTAGTTATTGCATAGTTTGGAGCTGTGCTTTGGGTCATTGTCCTGTTGTAGGACGAAATTGTCTCCAATTAAGCACCGTCCACAGGGTATAGCATGGCGTTGCAAAATGGAGTGATAGCCTTCTTCAAGATCCCTTTTACCCTGTACAAATCTCCACCTTTACCACCACCAAAGCACCCCCAGAACTTCACATTGCCTCCACCATGCTTGACAGATGGCGTCAAGCAGTCCTCCAGCATCTTTCCATTTTTTTCTGCGTCTCATGAATGTTCTTCTTTGTGACCCGAACACCTCAAACTTAGATTTGTCTGTCCATAACACTTTTTTCCAATCTTCCTCTGTCTAGTGTCTTAACGGACCCATATGTCTCTTATATTGCATTTTGATGATGTTGCCCGTTTTTTCACCTAATGTAGCTGCATTTTTTGTGTGTTATGTATCATTAACTCAGTATCTGTTTTTTTTCCCATACTGTCTGGAAATACAAATTACAGCTTCAACAATGTATGCAGCTGCAAACACCTCTCCCTGAGTCTATGTCCTCATTGTATTATAGCAGTCCCATTTGAGAGGACAAGACAAATACCACAGAGAAGGAAACAAGAAACAGCCCAGTGGCCCTTAAATTCAATTTTCCAGCTCTCAGTTTTGATCATCCTGTAGAAATACAACTTTTTGAGAGATTACTAGCTATGCTTTAAAAAGGAACATGACGTTTTTATCATTTCATTTTCTGTATGACGTGATAATTGTGTGGAGTCATAACCATGACAGGCTTTTAAAATTGCATTACACTGTAAAAAATTCAAGGTTTTGAACACCCTTTTGGAATTGTTTTGCATGTATTTGAGTCCAATCGAAACTATAGCATCAATTGCTAAGCTTGGTTGTATCACTCTAATGGTAAAGATTATATCCCCGGCCATAGTCCTCTCTTTGATCCAATAGTTTACAGCAGTGTTTCACTAAGGAGAGGCTTTTTTGCCTAGACTTGAAACAACTTAAAGTTATTATACTGTCTGTGTGGTGTGCTGGATGTCTTTATGGCTCCTGTCTCCAGAGGAAACCAGGGTTAAGTAGACTCTGCAACGCACCTCCATGCTCCGTCAGTCATGCAGACTGCTAATGAATTAGTAGCCCTCGGGGAGAAGACATGCATTGCAAATTACACAGGAAAAAAAGTTACAGTATGAGGTCTCTGGTTGGATTACCTACCCTTGAAAACTGTCCATGATAGATTTCCTCCACACCATGTCAAAGCAGATACGGCAGAGCAGGCACCTCCATCTGTTAAAGGAAAAAAAAGAGTCTCTGTCCCTGTCGCTCTGTCATCACCACTGGTGGACAGGTCTGCTCTCCCTGATAGAAATAACAAGTGTCTGAAAGACCAATCAACAAACAAGTCATGGGAGCTGCTCAGTAAGCTAGGCCACCAGAGGGATGTGCTGTTTTGATTGCTAAGTAAATACCTTGTCCATGAAGTAAGACCAGGCTTAGCCCTACAGTAGAGTAAGTTAGAGGTGAAGTTCATTGAGCAGTTCCACCTGCCGAATATTTCTGAGCCACATCATCTTCACATTTCATGATGAATGAATACATTTATACAAAACTTAGTTCCCTCGTGAAAAGGGGGTTGATCTGGTAAAGATGTGGGCTGGTTCTCTACCTCCTTGCCTGCATTTTAATGATTGGTTATGAAACTTTAATAAAGGGAACCTGCAGGCTCTCCAAGAGGCTGAGTACTATTGCCACACTTTCATTAATTCATTCTTTATGCTTTATTTATTTATTCATAGCAAAGAGAGATCATGCTCTCGAAGGCAAGGTGCTAATAGACTGGAGATGCGGACGGTATCTACCACCGCATCTTCCTGCTTTGTAGACAAACTGTGGAAGGCAGTGTTCTGGAAACCTGCCCGGGCCCTCTCCCCTCCGTTTCCTCCCCACACCGAGAGCTCAGTCTGTGGGGAGAGCAGAAAACAAAGCAGCCTAAACATTATGCAGTGCACAGCTTCCCTGCATCTAGCAACCAGCCTCTACACTCCCAAGAGCAGAGAGGAAAGGTTAGGGGTTAAAAATTAATGTTGTGGCACAGAAAAACAGCAGAAGAGGGAAGACATTTAATGAATGTCAATAGCTTATGCCATAGCAGAGCTCTTTTTGAGTGAGAGAGGAGGAGTGATTATGTAATGCTGAAATGCTCTAGCCTCAGGATTGGCATTCCTGTGTGAGGGTGGGAGGCAGAAACACAGTGACATAAGTATTGCATAACTCTGTCAATATATGAACCAGTGCAGCAGGCGTACCCAGGAGGAAAAACAGTTAATGGTCATCATTCATACCCACCACACAGAAAATTGAAAAGGACCTTTTACCTGTATTTAAAAAATATACAGTATATATTTAACCTTTATTTAACTAGTCAAGTCAGTTAAGAACAAATTCTTATTTACAATGACGGCCTACCAAAAGGCCTCCTGCGGGGACGGGCCTGGGATTAAAAATGTATTAAATAAAAATATAGGACAAAACACACATCACGACAACAGAGACAGCCCAACACTACATAAAGAGAGACCTAAGACAACAACATAGCATGCCAGCAACACATGACAACCCAGCATGGTAGCAACACAACATGACAATAACATTGTAGCAACACAACATGGCAGCAGCACAACATGGCAGCAGAATAAAACAGGGTACAAACATTATTGGGCACAGACAACAGCACAAAGAGCAAGAAGGTAGAGACAACAATACATCACGCAAAGCAGCCACAACTGTCAGTAAGGGTGTCCATGATTGAGTCTTTGAATGAAGAGATTGAGAAAGCATTATTGTTTGGTCAAAATGTTGCAACAATGAAAGTCCTTGTCTATGTATATTCCAATACCTATAAAGCTCTAACAGTATGTGTTTGTTTTGTCCCGTGTAAATATTCCTTTTTTTTGGTATATATTTCATCTCTTTTTTCCATATTCTAATTAAACATACCTTCTTTCTTTTTTTAGACCTTATAACTGGAACCTCCATCAGAAGCTAGCCAGCAAATTAGCTACTAGCTATTTAGTAATTGTTAGCCACTGCTAGCGGTCTTTACCTTTAGCTCAGACACCAGCCGCTTTAGCCCGGATAATACCTGCCAGTCTGCATAGCGCAATATCAGCCCTGAGCATATTGGACTGCTTTTATTCCACTACATCACTGGATTCCTGCAGCAAGCTCTGGACCATTACACCAGATCATCTCAGCCAGCTAGCTGCTACCGAGTGGCTATTGTGGCTAACACCCTTGTCCAGAAGCAAGCACCAGTTAGCCTCGAGCTAGCATCGAGCTAGGCTCATCTCCTGGCTAGCCAACGAAGTACACCAACTACAATACCTCTCTTGCCAATTGGCCTGGACCCTTTATCGACACAGAGCCCCGCCGATCCATCACGACTGGTCCGCTGACGTAATTCGGGCCGATGTGCTCTCAACCTGCCTCTGCGTCATGGATGTCGGTGAAGACCCATCTGCTATCCCCGGCCCGCTAGCTTTCTGAACGCTGTGTTTCCCACTCACCTAGAGTAGTAATGACTAGCGAACGGCTCCCTGTTTCATCTATTGCTGCTCATTGAACCCTATGATCACTCGGCTACATAGCTGATACCTGCTGGACTGTTTCTAACCTGGGATATGCTTAACACCCCGGCCGTTCTACAATCTAAGCTAGATGCCCTCAATCTCACACAAATGATCAAGGAACCTACCAGGTACAACCCTAAATCTGTAAACATGGGCACCCTCATTGATATCATCCTGACCAACTTGCCCTCTAAATACACCTCTGATGTCTTTAACCAGGATCTCAGCGATCACTGCCTGCGTCCGTTATGGGTCCGGAGTCAAACAATCACCCCTCATCACTGTCAAACGCTCCCTAAAACACTTCTGCGAGCAGGCCTTTCTAATCGACCTGGCCCGGGTATCCTGGAAGGATATTGACCTCGTCCCGTCAGTAGTGCTTTAAAAGTGATTTCCTCACCATCTTAAATAAGCATGCCCCTTTCAAAAAATGTAAAACTAACAACAGATATAGCCCTTGGTTCACTCCAGACTTGACTGCCCTTGACCAGCACAAAAACATCCTGTGGCGTACTGCACTAATATTAAATAGTCCCTTAACTTTTCAGTTAAGTCAGGAACCAATATATACTCAGTCAGTTAGGAAAGCAAAAGCTAGCTTTTTCAAACAGAAATTTGCATCCTGCAGCACTAATTCCAAAAAGTTTTGGGACACTGTAAAGTCAATGGAGAATAAGAGCACCTCCTCCCAGCTGCCCACTGCACTGAGGATAGGAAACACTGTCACCACCGATAAATCCACGATAATCGAATTTCAATAAGCATTTCTCTACGGCTGGCCATGCTTTCCACCTGGCTACCCCAACCCCAGCCAACAGCTCTGCACTCCCCGCAGCAACTGGCCCAAGCCACCCCCGCTTCTCCTTCACCCAAATCCAGACAGCAGATCTGAAAGAACTGCAAAATCTGGATCCCTACAAATCAGCTGGGCTAGACAACCTGGACCCTCTCTTCCTAAAATTATCTGCCGCCATTGTTGCAACTCCTATTACTAGTCTGTTCAACCTCTCTTTCGTATCGTCTGATATTCCTAAAGATTGGAAAGTGGCTGTGGTCATCCCCCTCTTCAAAGGGGGAGACACTCTAGACCCAAACTTTTACAGACCTATATCCATCCTGCCCTGCCTTTCTAAAGTCTTCAAAAGCCAAGTTAACAAACAGATCACCGACCGTTTAGAATCCTACCGTACTTTTCCCGCTATGCAATCTGGTTTCCGAGCTGGTCACGGGTGCACCTCAGCCACGCTCAAGGTCCTAAACGATATCATAACCGCCATCGATAAAAGACAGTACTGTGCAGCCGTCTTCATCGACCTGGCCAAGGCTTTTGACTCTGTCAATCACCATATTCTTATCGGCAGACTCAACAGCCTTGGTTTCTCAAATAACTGCCTCGCCTGGTTCACTAACTATTTCTCAGATAGAGTTCAGTATGTCAAATCAGAGGGCCTGTTGTCCGGACCTCTGGCAGTCTCTATTGGGTTGCCACAGGCTTCAATTCTCGGGCCAACTCTTTTCTCTGTATATATCAACGATGTCACTCTTGCTGCGGGTGATTATTTGATCCACCTCTATGCAGACGACACCATTCTGTATACTTCTGGCTCCTCTTTGGACACTGTGTTAACAAACCTCCAAACGAGCTTCAATGCCATACAACACTCCTTCCGTGGCCTCCAACTGCTCTTAAATGCTAGTAAAACTAAATGCATGCTCTTCAACCGATTGCTGCCCGCACCCGCCCGCCCAGCATCACTACTCTGGACGGTTCTGACTTAGAATATGTGGACAACTATAAATACCTAGGTGTCTGGCTAGACTGTAAACTCTCCTTCCAGACTCACAATCCAAAATTAAATCTAGAATCGGCTTCCTATTTCGCAACAAAGCCTCCTTCACTCATGCTGCCAAACATACCCTCGTAAAATTGGCTATCCTACCGATCCTTGACTTCGGCGATGTCATTAACAAAATAGCCTCCAACACTCTACTCAGCAAATTGGATGCAGTCTATCACAGTGCCATCTGTTTTGTCACCAAAGCCCCATATACTACCCACCACTGAGACCTGTATTCTCTCGTTGGCTGGTCCTCGCTACATATTCGTCACCAAACCCACTGGCTCCAGGTCATCTTTGCTAGGTAAAGCTCCGCCTTATCTCAGCTCACTGGTCACCCACCCATAGCACACGCTCCAGCAGGTATATTTCACTGGTCATCCCCAAAGCCAACACCTACTTTGCCATCTTTCCTTCCAGTTCTCTGCTGCCAATGACTGGAACGAATTGCAAAAATCACTGACGTTGGAGACTTATAACTCCCTCACTAACTTTAAGCGTCAGCTGTCAGAGCAGCTTACCGATCGCTGCAGCTGTACACAGCCCATCTGTAAATCTCCCAACCAACCAACTACCTACCTACCTCATCCCCATATTTGTTTTTGTTTTCTGCTCTTTCGCACACCAGTCTTTCTCCTTGCACATCCTCATCTGCACATCTATCACTCCAGTGTTAATTGCTAAATTGTAATTACTTCGCCACTATGGCCTATTTATTGTCTTACCTCCTTCCTTCATTTGCACACACTGTATACAGATTTTTATATTGTTAGTGACTGTACGTTTGTTTATCCCATGTGTAACTCTGTGTTGTTTTTGTCGCACTGCTTTGCTTTATCTAGGCCAGGTCGCAGTTGTAAATGAGAACTTGTTCTCAACTGGCCTACCTAGTTAAATAAAGGGGAAATCAAAAAATCGAAATATAAAATCTATAGGGCTCTAACACTCAAGCCCTATCAGGCTACTATCTATAGGGCTCTAACACTCAAGCCCTATCAGGCTACTATCTATAGGGCTCTAACACTCAAGCCCTATCAGGCTAATATCTATAGGGCTCTAACACTCGAGCCCTATCAGGCTACTATCTATAGGGCTCTAACACTCAAGCCCTATCAGGCTACTATCTATAGGGCTCTAACACTCAAGCCCTATCAGGCTACTATCTATAGGGCTCTAACACTCAAGCCCTATCAGGCTAATATCTATAGGGCTCTAACACTCGAGCCCCATCAGGCTACTATCTATAGGGCTCTAACACTCAAGCCCTATCAGGCTACTATCTATAGGGCTCTAACACTCAAGCCATATCAGGCTAATATCTATAGGGCTCTAACACTCAAGCCCTATCAGGCTACTATCTATAGGGCTCTAACACTCAAGCCCTATCAGGCTAATATCTATAGGGCTCTAACACTCAAGCCCTATCAGGCTACTATCTATAGGGCTCTAACACTCAAGCCCTATCAGGCTACTATCTATAGGGCTCTAACACTCAAGCCCTATCAGGCTACTATCTATAGGGCTCTAACACTCAAGCCCTATCAGGCTACTATCTATAGGGCTCTAACACTCAAGCCCTATCAGGCTACTATCTATAGGGCTCTAACACTCAAGCCCTATCAGGCTACTATCTATAGGGCTCTAACACTCAAGCCCTATCAGGCTACTATCTATAGGGCTCTAACACTCAAGCCCTATCAGGCTACTATCTATAGGGCTCTAACACTCAAGCCCTATCAGGCTACTATGCATGATTCTGAGCTGTGGATTTCACAATGATAGTCTCTGGATGGTCAGATAACCGGACATCTATTAAATTACTGACTTTATTCCCTTATTGTTGCCTTGGTAGAGTAAAACGCTGCCTGTGCTTACTAATGGACTCACTTGTGCCTTGATCATTTTAAATCTCGATGAGATGTCAGATTGCTGTGGGGATTGTGCACATGGCTCACTATGGTGTCCTTTAATGTTCTAATGAATCATTATGACAAAGCAAAAGGGCAAATCTTCAAATAATGGAGTGTTGCATAGACCACTTCCCGTCAGTGTCAGTGAGAAACCTTTTCCCAATTTGGATCGTGTCTTGAAAGACAACCAGAATCATCTGCATAAGATTTAACTGCTCTAATGACAATGTCCAAGTAAAGAAAAATGAGAAAGGAAGTGAATTTCTCTGGGTGAATATAAGTGCCCTTGGGCCTTGATTTGGGATTTGGACTGATAAGAGCCAATGTAATTCTGTGAATAGCTTTCCTCAATTATAATATTCACATATTAGAGGGGACACGTTATCAAGTGAGAGGTTGACGTTATTCCTCTGGATACATTCTCACTGGGGACAGACATCAGTTCCATTGTCCAGTATTTATTGATAATTGATAGCTACCATTGTCAACTAATGTGAATTATATGAAATAAGCATTTAGGCATGTCATAGAAATTTGGTTTAAATTTGAACGATAACAACTGTTAAATTGTCAATATAAGTATACATATTGGGAATGCTTTCTTCTTCTTTATAAAGGGTACATATTTGAATATTGTACATGTAAATAACAATATATGGCATCTAATTTACATGAGAAAAAAATGGTTCTTATATCTTAATGAATGCTCTCCTACGAACGGCCTTGTTTTTGGTGTCTAATTTGAAAGAAACTATGCCCTGTTCAAATCACATGATAGCTTTAGAGTGCCTGTAAACTCATATTTATGCACTTAGTCCTATAACTAATCTATTATTTTAGCAAGCTTATCTGCATCATAAAGTAAAGGAAACTTCATGCATTATTCCTCCATTGTCACTACCTAGCACAAATCATACATTATGATTGGGGGATTGGTTGGGGGAAATTCCCAAAATCGAATTTCAATTGAAAGCATATTGCTCAAGTACAAGTGAGCTGAGAGCAGTTGCGAATTACTCATTTCTGTTGTGGTTATGTTACTGCTATCATGCTGCACATTGTACCATTTACCACTTGACAGTGATGCAGCCCACGCAAAACAATCGAAGTCCACCCACTCACACAAAAAACACAACACATCTTTCCCTATCTTGCAGGTGCAGATAGACATCCACAGAACAGAAACCTACATGTGTACACAGACACACACACTTCTATCTTTCCCTGACAGCTACTCATTTAAAGTATTCACACCATAAATATTTGAGCTGTACATATAATGTCATGTTTTGTCTTTGTTCATCATGTCTTGTCCCTGTGCTTCCCTCTGCTGGTTTTATTAGGTTCTTTCCCTCTTTCTATTCCTCTCTCTCCTCCTCCCTCTCTTCCTCCCCCGCTCTCTCTCTCTATCGTTCCGTTCCTGCTCCCAGCTGTTTCTCTTTCTCCTAACGACCTCATTTACTCTTTCACACCTGTCCCCTATTTTTGCCCTTTGATTAGAGTCCCTATTTCTCCCTCTGTTTTCCGCTTCTGTCTTTGTCGGATTCTTGTTTGAGGTTAGCTGCTCTGTGTCCTTGTTCCGCCCTGTTGTGTTTTTGCATTTGTCAGATGCTGCGTGTGAGCAGGTGTCTATGTCAGCTACGGTCTGTGCCTTCCTGAAGCGACCTGCAGTCTGTGGTCGCGTCTCCAGTCGTTCCTCTCTACTGACAAGAGGTTTTCAGTTTCCTGTTTTGGATTACCTTTGATAATATCCAGGAACATCATTGTTTGTTTAAAACTGGAATAAAGACTCTGTTTCTATTACGTCGCTTTTGGGTCCTCCTTCATCAGCATAACAGAAGAATCCGACCAAGAATGGACCCAGCGACTATGGATTCTCTCAACACTACCGTCAAGTTCCAGGGAGCAATGCTCGGCAGACACGAGCAGGAATTGTCTGCTGCTCGTCATGCCGTTGAGACCCTGGCCGCTCAGGTCTCCGATCTCTCAGGACAGTTTCAGAGTCTTCGTCTCGTACCACAAGCTACTTCCTGGTCTTCCGAGTCTCCGGAACCCAGGGTTAATAATCCACCATGTTACTCTGGACAGCCCACTGAGTGTCGCTCCTTTCTCACCCAGTGTGATATTGTGTTCTCTCTCCAGCCCAACACATACTCTGGAGAGAGAGCTCGGATCGCTTACGTCATATCACTCCTTACTGGGCGGGCTCGGGAGTGGGGCACAGCTATCTGGGAGGCAAGGGCTGAGTGTTCTGACGTTTATCAGAACTTTAAGGAGGAGATGATACGGGTCTTTGATCGTTCAGTTTTTGGGAAGGAGGCTTCCAGGGGTCTGGCTTCCCTATGTCAAGGTGATCGATCCATAACGGATTACTCTATAGAGTTTCGTACTCTTGCTGCATCCAGTGACTGGAACGAGCCGGCGTTGCTCGCTCGTTTTCTGGAGGAACTCCACGCTGAGGTTAAGGATGAGATTCTCTCCCGGGAGGTTCCTTCCAGCGTGGACTCTTTGATTGCACTCGCCATCCGCATAGAACGACGGGTAGATCTTCGTCACCGAGCTCGTGGAAGAGAGCTCGCGTTAGCGGGGCTTCCCTTCTCCGCATCTCAACCATCTCCTTCCATCGGCTCAGAGACTGAGCCCATGCAGCTGGGAGGTATTCACATCTCGACTAAGGAGAGGGAACGGAGAATCACCAACCGCCTTTGCTTCTATTGCGGTTCTGCTGGACATTTTGTCATGTCATGTCCAGTTAAAGGCCAGAGCTCATCAGTAAGCGGAGGGCTACTGGTGAGCGCTACTACTCAGGTCTCTCCATCAAGATCCTGTACTACCTTGTCGGTCCATCTACGCTGGACCGGGTCGGCTGCTTCCTGCAGTGCCTTGATAGACTCTGGGGCTGAGGGTTGTTTTATGGACGAAGCATGGGCTCGGAAACATGACATTCCTCTCAGAGAGTTAGGGAGGATCACACCCATGTTCGCCTTAGATGGTAGTCCTCTCCCCAGTATCAGATATGAGACACTACCTTTAACCCTCACAGTATCTGGTAACCACAGTGAGACCATTTCTTTTTTGATTTTTCGTTCACCTGTTACACCTGTTTTGGGTCATCCCTGGCTAGTATGTCATAATCCTTCTATTAATTGGTCTAGTAATTCTATCCTATCCTGGAACGTTTCTTGTCATGTGAAGTGTTTAATGTCTGCTATCCCTCCTGTTTCTTCTGTCCCCTCTACTCAGGAGGAGCCTGGTGATGTGACAGGAGTGCCGGAGGAATATCATGATCTACGCACGGTCTTCAGTCGGTCCAGAGCCAACTCTCTTCCTCCTCACCGGTCGTATGATTGTTGTATTGATCTCCTTCCGAGGACCACTTCCCCTCGGGGTAGATTATTCTCTCTGTCGGCTCCCGAACGTAAGGCTCTCGATGATTATCTGTCTGCTGAAGGCATTCAGATGGATCCCGCTAAGGTCCAGGATGTCAGCGATTGGCCCGTTCCTAAGTCACGTGTCGAGTTACTGCGCTTTCTCGGTTTCGCTAATTTCTATCGGCATTTCATTCGTAATTTCGGTCAAGTGGCTGCCCCTCTCACAGCTCTGACTTCTGTCAAGTCTTGCTTTAAGTGGTCCGGTTCCGCCCAGGGAGCTTTTGATCTCCTCAAGAAGCGTTTTACATCCGCCCCTATCCTTGTTACTCCTGACGTCACTAAACAATTCATTGTCGAGGTTGACGCTTCAGAGGTGGGCGTGGGAGCCATTCTGTCCCAGCGCTTCCAGTCTGACGATAAGGTCCATCCTTGCGCTTACTTTTCTCATCGCTTGTCGCCATCGGAACGCAACTATGATGTGGGTAACCGCGAACTGCTCGCCATCCGCTTAGCCTTAGGCGAATGGCGACAGTGGTTGGAGGGGGCGACCGTTCCTTTTGTCGTTTGGACTGACCATAAGAACCTTGAGTACATCCGTTCTGCCAAACGACTTAATGCACGTCAAGCTCGTTGGGCATTGTTTTTCGCTCGTTTCGAGTTCGAGATTTCCTATCGTCCGGGAAATAAGAACACCAAGCCTGATGCTTTATCCCGTCTCTTTAGTTCTCCTGTGGTTTCTACCGAACCCGAGGGGATTCTCCCTGAAGGGCGTGTTGTCGGGTTGACTGTCTGGGGAATTGAGAGACAGGTAAAGCAAGCACTCACTCACACTGCGTCGCCGCGCGCTTGTCCTAGTAACCTTCTGTTCGTTCCTGTCTCTATTCGTCTGGCTGTTCTTCAGTGGGCTCATTCTGCCAAGTTAGCTGGTCACCCCGGCGTTCGGGGTACGCTTGCTTCTATTCGCCAGCGGTTTTGGTGGCCTACTCAGGAGCGGGACACGCGCCGTTTCGTGGCTGCTTGTTCGGACTGCGCGCAGACTAAGTCAGGTAACTCTCCTCCTGCCGGTCGTCTTAGACCGCTTCCCATTTCTTCTCGACCATGGTCTCAGATCGCCTTAGACTTTATTACCGGTCTGCCTTCGTCTGCGGGGAGGACTGTGAGAGCCGCCAATAAACGTAGGATTAAGAGTCCTAGGTATTGTCGCGGTCAGAGAGTGTGGCTTTCCACTCGTAACCTTTCCCTTACGACAGCTTCTCGCAAGTTGACTCCGCGGTTCATTGGTCCGTTCCGTGTCTCTCAGGTCGTTAATCCTGTCGCTGTGCGACTGCTTCTTCCGCGACGAAGATCTTCGTCGCGTCCACCCGGTCTTCCATGTCTCTTGTGTCAAGCCTTTTCTTCGCGCCCCCGTTCGTCTTCCCTCCCTCCCTCCCGTCCTTGTCGAGGGCGCACCTATTTACAAGGAACGGAGGATCATGGACATGCGTTCTCAGGGACGTGGTCACCAGTACTTAGTGGATTGGGAGGGTTACGGTCCTGAGGAGAGGAGTTGGGTTCCTTCTCGGGACGTGCTGGACCGTTCGTTGATTGATGATTTCCTTCGTCGCCGCCAGGGTTCCTCCTCGAGTGCGCCAGGAGGCGCTTGGTGAGTGGGGGGGTACTGTCATGTTTTGTCTTTGTTCATCATGTCTTGTCCCTGTGCTTCCCTCTGCTGGTTTTATTAGGTTCTTTCCCTCTTTCTATTCCTCTCTCTCCTCCTCCCTCTCTTCCTCCCCCGCTCTCTCTCTCTATCGTTCCGTTCCTGCTCCCAGCTGTTTCTCTTTCTCCTAACGACCTCATTTACTCTTTCACACCTGTCCCCTATTTTTGCCCTTTGATTAGAGTCCCTATTTCTCCCTCTGTTTTCCGCTTCTGTCTTTGTCGGATTCTTGTTTGAGGTTAGCTGCTCTGTGTCCTTGTTCCGCCCTGTTGTGTTTTTGCATTTGTCAGATGCTGCGTGTGAGCAGGTGTCTATGTCAGCTACGGTCTGTGCCTTCCTGAAGCGACCTGCAGTCTGTGGTCGCGTCTCCAGTCGTTCCTCTCTACTGACAAGAGGTTTTCAGTTTCCTGTTTTGGATTACCTTTGATAATATCCAGGAACATCATTGTTTGTTTAAAACTGGAATAAAGACTCTGTTTCTATTACGTCGCTTTTGGGTCCTCCTTCATCAGCATAACATATAAAGACTCCCATAAAACAATGGGACATTCTATTTGTCAAATCCCTATTTCTTAATGGGAATTCAAAATATTATTGAAAAGAGACAGAAAATGAACCAAACTATAGCACATAAGAGATTAGGGAAAATTTAGAGAGGGGTTTAAGAAGATAACCCTTTTTGTTTTGCTTCGACGCCAGAACCCTTTGACCTTCTGCAGGGATGAGCCACCCTCTTTTCTGTGAACTTCCTGAAGATTCTAATCCTGTTAGTCCTGCTATTCTGAGGAGGCACATGTGGTAATTCAGAGGTTCAGTTGTCCAATATGGGATGATTGCTGCCGTGCAACTCATTACCTCTGCCTGGATCACACTATTACAATGTACATTAAAGTCAGATTTATCAAAGCATCCAATCATATTGTCCCTGCACTATTTAAAAAAAAAATCACATTTGAGATAATATTCTCAGACTAATTAGCTAACTAATTAGACTAATTATGTTTCCTGTGCCATTTTTGATTATATTAAAGAAAGGGTGCTTGAATTCTGATTGAATGTGTCACAAAAACCTAAAGCATCATTATCCTGCCCCATGTATTACTGACTCAACGTACAGTAGGCTAATGATCTCCTACCTGACTTGAACCCTGGTTTATGAGATATTCATCTTCACTGGGGTAGAAGTTTAGTTGTTGCAATGTAAAACCCACAGAGCAGCCTCTCTAACAGAGAGAAACGGTCATAAATCAGCACAGACAATCTAAAAAAGAATGAGGACACTTATCACCATGCTTCAGGTAACCAATGGCAACCCGAGATGTGCATCAGCCCCACTCTCCTGTGGCTCAAAATAGAAAATTAATGAATTGAGTGATTACAGAAAGGCCCAAATTGGCCCCATACTTTTAACTTCAGACTTGTACAGTGCCCAGTCTCTGAAGCATAGCGGTGCCTATCTACATCACAACACATGCATTTCCTTTTCATCCTTTAATTTGCATAAAACATTTATGTAGCATGAGATCATGATGGTGCTTTTCAATGGCCAATATGTATTTGCATTGCTTTTAAAATCTCACGGCAGCTTGTGTCTTCATTTGTTCTTGATGATTCATGCTTATTCACTTCAACAGCATGATTCATTTTGCAGACATTAGAAAATAATGTAATATTATTTGGATTCCAACAAAACTTGTTACATCTTTTTCATACAATGTGAAGTATATTCTGTAAAATCAAATGAAATAACATTGTATTGGGGTGAGACGTAATTAAAATATTATTGATCTCCGACTGATATTTCTCATGAAGGCCCTTGGATTGATAAAATATAATTTCTGCCTGAGCCACTAATGAGAATGTGAGCTATCTGTACAGTATCAATGTTTGAATAGTGAGGTCCAGCTGCTATGGAGGACCATCAGAGGGGCTGCTTCCCCAGCAGGTAGGCTAGTAGTGTCAGCTAGCCATGAACATGTCCCTCTGTGGAAGGAGGATGGCCTGGAATACGCCTTTGATATATGCGCTTGTCACTGTCCTAATGACGAATCCATCTGTGCGGAGTCCAGCGCAGGGATTGGAGGAGGAGATGGGCTCATATTTCAACTATTTAGGTTCATGTCCTCGCTCTCTTCCTCCCCAATCCACTCCCCCATGTAGCTCATCTCTGCCTGTGCTTATGTAACCGATGTGAAATGGCTAGCTAGTTAGCGATGGTGCTCGCTAATAGCGTTTCAATCGGGGATGTCACTCGCTCTGAGACCTTGAAGTAGTTGTTCCCCTTGCTCAGCAAGGGCCGCAGCTTTTGTGTCGCAATGGGTAACGATACTTCGAGGGTGGCTGTTGACGAATGTGTACAGAGGGTCCCTGGTTCGAGCGAGGAGAGGGACGGAAGCTATACTGTTACATTGGTGCCGACCCGGATCACTGGTTGCTGCGATGGAGCCATTGCTCATACAACTAGGCCACAACAGAATAATCCTAGTGTAAATGAGTGTCTCAATACAATGTTGACTACATTATACAACAAAACAATGGCATAAATGGACACCAACTCCAAAATGTGATGAAAAGTCCTTTGAATGTCTATTTATCCTAATGGCCAAGGAAGAATAATGTGCCTCTTGGTTGATATATTCACCAGTATTATATCCACGTATTTGATTGGGGCACGTGACTACCACCTACAGTGCCACGGGTGGTATTTATTGTTGGGCATACCACGGCTTGGTAAATCGACTTTATCATGTAAATTCACCTGAAAGAATTTTGAAGTGCTTGCCGTTGGGACAAACACTCAATTTGTCTGAGGACACCAATCTAACCAGCACAGATACGCAAATGCAAAATTGGCATAATATCAGTTTTAGCAGCGATGATCACGTTGGGGAATATTGCAGTTATTATGGTGATTTCTTCATCGGTGCCCGGCTGGTCAAGGAACTCTCGATACTTTTTATTCTCACTCACCGGTGCTGATTCGGCGTTTGGACTGATCATCACGCCCTTGAATCTGTGCGTCAGTCTTGCGAAAGACTACAGTGAAGGCCCAGACTCCCTCTGTCACATTGTGGCTTTCTTCAACGCAACAATCTATTCAACTTGCATGTACACACTGAATACAATAAGCCTAGAAAGATACATTGCAGTATTTTACCCGCTGAAATACTAATCACTAAAGACAAGGAGAAGAATTCTGCTTCTGATCGCCTTTGCATGGTGTTTTCCTCCATTTTTACTGGTGCCCATATATTTTCCTAACGGGACAATTGAGGTCCACTTTTCTACAGCGTCACTGGTTTGCAATCCATCGTACATTAACGTTGACATGCCTCCTCTTCTTTCCTTGTTCAATCATCATGACTTGCGCAAACCTGCGCCTTTGGTTTGCTGCAATGAGACAGCGAGTAAAGATGCGCTCACAACACCTGGGTCGTCACAACAGACCCGTAGCATCCAGGGTGCTTGTCCCTGTGATGACTGTGTACTACACATGTTGGACGCCGTGCATAGCGGTAATTATCTATAATGGTGAGTAGGCCTATAGAAATAACCAGTTGGTTTACAACTTGTTGATGGAACATCTCAAATTAAGACAGGTTGCATGTTTTTCCTAAAGTCACTCACCACCCTTCTAAACGAGCTCAGGAAAACGCCCGTAACAAATGTTGGCTACAAGGCTGTAAAGTTGAAATGTCAATGTGCTGAGTGTAAGATGACTGGGGTAGGCTACTGAATCAGACTGATACCGGCAGCTTCTGGTATACAGCCTGAAACTAAGCAGTGTAAACGGGAAACGTTTCCTTACAAGCAATAATCTTGAATAAAATTACATTTACCATACTGGTTGTCAGTATAGTTGTTCATTCAGTGGGTGAACTTCTGAGACAAATTATACACAGGAAAGTGTTATTTACCTGACTTTTTAGACCTCTGCTGAAATATATATCATCTGGCACATGCAGAAAACCATGTAAACACGTGCAAGACGGGTTAGTATGCATGCATCGACGTGCATATCCTTGTGCACGTGACTTGGGTCAGGAGCAAACACATCTTGATTGTCCCACAGTTTGAAGTCTGTAATAATACTTGTCTGGTTTCTCAAATTTCGACTCACTGAAGAACCAACACCACGGACAATCGGCAGAGTAAGTTCACATTTTATTCAACGTTCGTGATAGACAATGGATGTTTGGTTCTTTGTAAATGTGTTTGCCTAAAGGCCCCGCATCCTAGGTTCTGTCTGCTAACACTAACTCGGCTAGGAGATCTTAGTCGTGCAATTTTACATATAACTATGATTGGTGCAGTATTTCTCAAGTGAATAAATGTGCATGAAAACTAATCGTCTCTCGTTGAATGACAACAAACTCTTGATTGAAGAATCCCGTCCATAGTTCCCACTCCTGCTACAAGTAGTACTGTTGACAATCACTGAAGGGGCGTATACTTCGACTGACTATGCTTGTGCAAAGTCGGTTTTATTTCATAGCCTATGCTGTCCCTTTCTATGTATTTTTCTCTGTTCTCTCTCCCACCAGCCATCTCGGACAACATAGTTACGGAGTGGATTGAGTTTGTGGTGGTGTGGCTACCAACCGCCAACCGTTTCCTCAACTGCATTTTCTACTTCTGGATCACCCACAGCTTCCATAGAAAGTTCTGCCTGCTCTTCCAGTGGCTGTGTCTGTGTGCCCAGATTTGGCCAAGGCCCTGGGCTGCACAGCCAGCTCACAGACTGTAGTCTGGGACAATAACAACACCCTCCAGGAGTGCTGCTCCAGTGTGTTGTCAACCTGCACCCTGGCCAGTGACACCCCCTTCTGAGGGATTAGGCTTCTCATAGACATGGTACTCACTCACATTATTCAATGATACATCTGGTTTCAACACCAAACACCTGAAGGACATTTTAAGAGAGCTGCTTGTATTGAGATTGTGGTATCCGGTTATATTTAAAAACAAAGTGTGGCAAGGAGACATGGGAGTGCTGTCAGGCCATAGTTTTGGTGTTTGACAGGGCTTTGAAACATCAATCTTCCTCACCATCACTGTGCATTTCAAGTTATTTTGAATCCTATTTTTTGTTGAACTCAAGCAATTCTTTTCCACTTTATTCATCCCCAATTGACAGTATTTGGTCCTTTTTTTTTTTTTTTTATAGATTTATTTTTTGTTTTACATTTTACTGTCACACCGTGTTGTCAGAATTTCATGTACCACATTTTTAGTTTAGTTATTTTTTTAGTTGGTAAATCCACCAGAATGTAGCCCTCGTCCAGCCATGTCTCCTGCCACCTTGTTTGTATTTGCATTATTAGTATTTTACATGGTGCTCCAATTTGATCTGCAGGTTGTCTACAGACCGTCAATATATTGCACTTAAATGTCAAAATAAAAAATCATTGATTGAAATTGATATTTAGCCATCAAACAATAAAATGTGTTAGGTGAACTTCACAAGGAAATATTTACATTACAAGTGCTTTGATGGTCTTCAGGCCATCTACTCTGTACACCTATATCTTGTATATCAAAGGCCCGGTGTATACGTAGCAGCCTTGCAAGGTAAACCTTTAAGTCATTGAATTTCATCTCCTGAGAAAGGTAATTAAACGGCTCCAGTGTATAAAGGTCACCACCACACTCATGTCTGTCGGCGTTACCCTTTCCCTCTCTTTGACTTAGCTTCTCATATCACCAGGGTCACCTCCCAATTCATGGTCCCTTTAAAAAAAAAAAAGTGGTTAAGACTATGCAAAACCATCACTGTCCTACTGTAATCTCTTGAGATTCGTGACGTGGAATGTATGGTGTTTGGCCAAAATCTGAAAATATAGTCTATATTTATTATGAAACTTGTTTAACTCTATTGGTGCTTTCAAATGTGAAAATAAGTACTTGGTCTTTGACTAATGATATGTTTAATTTGTATTTTGTGAATAGTTGAGTGATTTTGTCGTGTACATAAAATAATTTTATATTGTTTATAAATCAGTGAAAATCCCCCAAAATGTTAGTGACAGGGAAATAAAGCATAATGCCTTTGCGTTAATTAGTCATTTAGTGTGGCATGGAAAAGGAGAGGCAGATTTGAGAAGCTGCCTACATGGAAATTAAACTCTGCAAGAGGCTTCACTGAATATCACTTATTTCCCACACCGTATTTATTCCAATTTGAGGCCAAGTCAGACACCCCATGGTTTCAGACAGGTTTCTGGGCCTTGGCTCAGGAGATCCAGTCGTAGGCGGTGGGCCGACACATTGTATCTGCTTTAATTTGAGATGATTGGTCTCTGCTGAGGGAGGAGCTGGGTTTTTTTACACAGTGTATATTTCTTTTTTCTGAACACATTTCTGTTTGTTGGCAATATCCTATTGAACGAATTGCAAAAATCTCTGAAGCTGGAGTCTTAAATCTCCCTCTCTAACTTTAAGCATCAGGTGTCTGAGCAGCTTACCGATCACTGTACCTGTACACAGCCAATCTGTAAATAACACATCCGACTACCTCATCCCCATATTATTACTTACCCTCTTGCTCTTTTGCACCCCAGTATCTCTACGTGCACATCATCATCTGCACATCTATCCCTCCAGTATTAATTCTAAATCGTAATTATTTTTGCCTCTAGGGCCTATTTATTGCCTACCTCCCTACTCTTCTACATTTGCACACACTGTACATAAATAGAATATGTTTGTTTATGTGTAACTCTGTGTTGTTTTTGTTGCACTGCTTTGCTTTATCTTGGCCAGGTCACAGTTGTAAATGAGAACTTGTTCTCAACTGGCCTACCTGGTTAAATAAAGGTGAAATAAAAAATAATAATAAAAAAAGCATAAGCACAGCTGGTGACACCTCGAGAGAGGGATCTCAGTCTGACAAAAGGTAAAGTATTTATTTATTTATGGTATCTATTTAGTTATAGAAACGTGATACCATCAATGCAATCTGTAAAATAACTCCCAACTTTACTTAAAACGTAGGAACCTTAGAAATGTAGCAAGCTAGATACAAGTAGACCTTTTGCTAGCTGGCAGGAGCAGATGGCTTTATCACTAGCATGTCATTCTGGGACAGGGAGCTTTAGCTATAATTATTCCAAGTATTGTAAAGCTAATACAGTCATCGAGACAGAACTCACTAATTTCATTCATGCTGACAAATAAGAACTGCCATATTATCCCTGTCAATAGACCTAGTTGGAGTAGGATGCAGACTACCCTGCCTTTATTCTCATAGCCTAGTTATTTTAATATTAAGACTGTCAAGATGTTCATTTCTACAATCCTTTGCAGCTGTGATTTCTTTGATTCAATCTTGTATCACGTTTGTCTCCCACAATCTATTCACCTCTCCTGTGTCCTGCTCACAGAGATCAACTAAGTGCTGCTCAGCTGATTCACTCACCTGTGTGGAGAACCATTCTACTGCAGTTTGAACTATCCCTGTCGTCACTATTAAACATTGAGACCCCATATGCATTTGTCTGTGGATTTTGTTAAGGCTACACAGTCTAGTGTATTTTAGAGTTGACAAGCACCAACTACAGATACACATGCTTGTTAGAATAAATTCAATATAGAATCAGTTTTGTTGAGTTGAAAATAGATAACATATTTTACTATTGTAATATGCAGTGGGGAGAATTCTATTGTCCCTGTCAGGAGCCCAGGCTTTTGCCATAGATGGTGGAGTTCTCGTCTCTGAACCACACGATCTTAAGATTGCATTGTGCTAAGGCACTTCTCTACAGTGGTGACCGAGGTGTGATTCTTTTAGAACACCTATGGGGCCTTGGCACATGATTGCTCCTAGAGAGAGAGGGGAATACTGAAGCATGTGTTGAGTTCTGTCTCCATCAGAGGCTCAGGCATAGATTGTAAAAGCTCTAATTTCTGGACTGCAATATTGTAAGAGTGTATCCCCCCGTGACACCTCTCTCTATATATATATATATGTAGGTTACATTTGATTTAGATACTTCAAATATTGCCTGGGACACCTTTGCTGTTTGTCTCCGTACTCAGTAATGGTGAAACACAATGTGATGTTTCAATGTATATGCGTGAAGTGTACGCCTCACTCAGTCATAGTTTAGTAGTAGAATAATGGTTTGGCAAGAATTTGACACCGTGAACTTTTAGAAGGTTAGTAGGAAAGTTAGGTTAATCATTAAAACCACCTACATCTATTTACATTCACTGAACGTTTATTTGGAAACTCAAACGTTCATATCCCAACTGCTTTTTCTATAGTTCTGCAGACTATCATTCGCCATACCTTATATTCTAATGCATCCAACATGACATTTGAGAACTCCTGGTTTAGGAATCAAACTGGTCATCTTATTACAGAGCACATTATATACATTTTGCTCAGCTGTTTTTAGAGATTGTATTGCAAGGTATATGTGTAGGATATACCGTGTTGGCTAATATGAATATGCAGCTGTATTATTTAAACCTCCATTTTTGCATACGGTGCCTATAGAAACTCTAAATCGCTTTGGATTTTTTCAAATTGTATTGTTTTACAAAGTATGATTAAAATGGATTTCATTGACGTTTTTTTGTCAGCTATGTACACAAAATACTCTGCGGAAGAAAAATTCCATTCGATTTTTTTTAAAGATTAATGAAAAATAACACAGTAAGTCAATACAATACATGAGTCAATACAGGTTAAAAAACCCTCTTTGGTAAGTATCAGATGAGCTTTGCACACCTGTATTGTGCAATATTTGCCCATTTTTGTTATTTTTCAAATTCTTTAATCTCTGTCAAGGTGTTGGGGATCATGGGTAGACAACTATTTTCTAGTCTTGTTGTGGATTTTCAAGCAGATTTTAAGTTAAAACTGTAACTTGGCCACTCAAGAGGTACAATCACTGTCTTTTTGGTAAGCAACTCCAGTGTAGATTTGGCTTTGTATTGTAGGTTATTGTCCTGCTTAAAGGTGAATTCCTCACCCAGTGTCTGTGTAAAGCAGACTGAAGCAGGTTTTCCTCTAGGATTTAGCCTTTGCTTAGCTCCATTCCGTTTATTTTCATCCTGAAAAACTCCCCAGGCTTTGCCAATGTCAAGCATTTCCATACCCTGATGCAGCCACCACGGTGCTTGAAAATAAGGAGGCAGTTACTCAGTGATGTGTTGTGCTGGATTTGCCACAAACATAAGGCTTTGCATTTAGGCCAAAAAGTGTATTCCTTTGCTGTGTTTTTTTGTTGTTGCAGTATTACCTTAGTGCCTTGTTGCATACATATGCATGTTTTATATATTTGTATTCTTTTTTTCACTCTGTCATTTATTGTGGAGTCACTACAATGTTGTTGGTCCATCCTCCATTTTCTCCCATCACAGCAATTGAACTCTGGAGCTGTTTTAAAATCACTAATGGACTAATGTTGACATCCGTAAGCAGTTTCCATCTTGTCATGCCGTCAGTTCAGAACGACGACTGCGTCTTTGATGTGTCTGGGTGGTTTAATACATCACCCACAGCATACTTATTAACTTGATCATGCTTAAAGATATATTCAATGTCATTTTTTATTGTTACCCATCTACCAATCACTGCCCTTTGTATGTAAAACCTATGCAACAATTATATTTTAGTTATTTAAATTTTGTGATAAAAAAAATAATCTTTGACATGATGGAATATTTTGTGTAGATCAATGACAAAGAAAATACAATTAAATATACAGTATTTCAATCCCACAAAATGTGAAAAAAAGTTCAAGGGGTGTAGACTTTCTATAGGGACAGTACATGAGACACACATTTTTCTATCAACATGCTTTTATTTTGGTTGATATGCAAATTATATGATTTAATGTTTCTTTAAGCCTGCAGCTACTTACTTGACATGAGACACCTAACCATGCCAACACATGATTAAACATTTGAATTCACTGACAGAGAGAGTGCTAATGAAGCAATAGCTTCCTGGAAATATGGAGATCTGTTTCCTTTCAGAGAAGCAGCACTGTGTCCTTCCAAGGACGACGAAGTTGTAGCCTATTTCTCAGAACTGTAATATGGAGTGATTTTTAATGGGAAGGATCGGTTTGTTTGAACCAAATATCTGGCGAGATTTTTCTTGTCAATAGTAAAGGTGGACTAGACCAAGTCAGAATAACTGTGCACTACCCACTGATGTATTCATTTATTGGCACTATTTCAGAATCAGAAATCTAGACGTTGAACTTCTGTAGTTGTGCTCTGCTGTGAAGGCCATACTCTTTATGTCACCCTTTCATATCTCTCCAATTATCTTGAATGAACAATTAAGACCCATGAATAACATAATGGCAAATATGTGGATTAAAGGTTCTTTATCTATTCTGTTTCTTCTCCTGTTTTTCCGACATTATCATGTCTGCTAAGATCCTATTACAGCCTCACTCATCAATCAAGCATTCACATTTATTTATAAAGCCCTTCTTACATCAGCTGATGTCACAAAGTGCTGTACAGAAACCCAGCCTAAAACCCCAAACAGCAAGCAATGCAGGTGTAGAAGCACGGTGGCTAGGAAAAACTCCCTAGAAAGACAAGAACCTAGGAAGAAACCTAGAGAGGAAGCAGGCTATGAGGGGTGGCCAGTCCTCTTCTGGCTGTGCCTTTTGGAGATTATAACAGAACATGTTCAAATGTTCATAGATGACCAGCAGGGTCAAAAAATAATAATCACAGTGGTTGTAGTGGGTGCAACAGGTCAGCACCTCAGGCGTAAATGTCAGTTGGCTTTTCATAGCCGATCATTCAGAGTATCTCCGCTCCTGCTGTCTCTAGAGAGTTGAAAACAGCAGGTCTGGGACACGGCAGCATGTCCGCAGGCAGAACAGTTGAAACTGGAGCAGCAGCATGACCAGGTGTACTGGGGACAGCAAGGAGTCATTAGGCCAGGTAGTGCTGAGGCATGGGCCTAGGGCTCAGGTCCTCTGAGAGAAAGAGAGAGAATTAGAGAGAGCATACTTAAATTCACACAGGACACCGGATAAAATAGGAGAAAAACTCCATATATAACAGACTGACCCCAGCCCCCCGACACAAACTATTACTGGAAGCTGAGAAAGGAGGGGTCGAAAGACACTGTGGCCCCGTCCGACGATACCCATGGACAGGGCCAAACAGGCAGAATAAACAGTTGAAGTCGGAAGTTTACATACACTGAGGTTGGAGTCATTCAAATTTGTTTTTCAACCACTCCACAAATTTCTTGTTAACAAACTATAGTTTTGGCAAGTTGGTTAGGACATCTACTTTGTGCATGACACAAGTAATTTTTGGAATTGTGATACAGACAGATTATTTCACTTATAATTCACTGTATCACAATTCCAGTGGGTCAGAAGTTTACATACACTAAGTTGACTGTGTCTTTCAACAGCTTGGAAAGTTCAAGAAAATGATGTCATGGCTTTAGAAGCTTCTGATTGACATCATTTGAGTCAATTGGAGGCAATTGAGGCTAATTGACATCATTTGAGTCAATTGGAGGTGTACTTGTGGATGTATTTCAAGGCCTACCTTCAAACTCAATGCCTCTTTTCTTGACATCATGGGAAAATCAAAAGAAATCAGCCAAGACCTCAGAAAAAAATTGTAGACCTCCACAAGCCTGGTTCATCCTTGGGAGCAATTTCCAAATACCTGAAGGTACCATGTTCATCTGTACAAACAATAGTACGCAAGTATAGACACCATGGGACCACGCAGCCGTCATACCACTCAGGAAGGAGACGCGTTCTGTCTCCTAGAGATTAACGTACTTTCGTGCGAAAAGTGCAAATCAATCCCGGAACAACAGCAAAGGACCTTGTGAAGATGCTAGAGGAAACAGGTACAAAAGTATCTATATCCACAGTAAAACGAGTCCTATATCGACAAAACCTGAAAGGCCGCTCAGCAAGGAAGAAGCCACTGCTCCAAAACCGCTTTAAAAAAGCCTATACTACAGTTTGCAACTGCACATTGGGACAAAGATTGTACTTTTCGGAAAAATGTCCTTTGGTCTGATGAAACAAAAATAGAACTGTTTGGCCATAATGACCATCATTATGTTTGGAGGAAAAAGGGGGAGGCTTGCAAGCCGAAGAACACCATCCCAACTGTGAAGCACGGGGGTGGCAGCATCATGTTGTGGGGGTGCTTTGCTGCAGGAGGGACTGGTGCACTTCACAAAGTAGATGGCATCATGAGGGAGGAAAATGATGTCGATATATTGAAGCAACATCTCAAGACATCAGTCAGGAAGTTAAAGCTTGGTTGCAAATGGGTTTTCCAAATGGACAATGACCACAAGCATACTTCCAAAGTGGCAAAATGGCTTAAGGACAACAAAGTAAAGGTATTGGAGTGGCCATCACAAAGCCCTGACCTCAATCCTATAGAAATTCTGTGGTTAGAACTGAAAAAGTGTGTGCGAGCAAGGAGGCCTTCAAACATGACTCAGTTACACCAGCTCTGTCGGGAGGAATGGGACAAAATTCACCCAACTTATTGTGGGAAGCTTGTGGAAGGCTACCCGAAACGTTTTACCCAAGTTAAACAATTTAAAGGCAATGCTACCAAATACTAATTGAGTGTATGTAAACTTCTGACCCATTGGGAATGTGATGAAAGAAATAGCTGAAATAAATAATTCTCTCTACTTTTATTCTGACATTTCACATTCTTAAAATAAAGTGGTGATCCTAACTGACCTAAGACAGGGAATTTTACGAGGATTAAATGTCAGGAATTGTGAAAAACGGAGTTTAAATGTATTTGGCTAAAGTGTATGTACACTTAAGACTTCAACTGTATGTACTGTATAGTCATAACACAGGGATTTTTAAGCTATGCAAATATACTTGATGGAAAGATAGGTCAGATGAAGTGCGGTCTCCCATACACAAATCCCAAGAGGAGCAGGAACTCTCGAAGAATATGAAATGTCTTATCATCATTCCGCTGGCAGCCAGTCAACCTCTAGACCAGTATCTATCTGCCTGAGGGCAGGCCTAATTGCACAGATTATGTCACAGGGAGTGTGGCCTTTGGTGACACCGGAATGCCTTGTTTCCCCTTAGTGAGAGCAATTAGTCTGTGAGGGCTAGGACAAGACAGGGATATTAATGACACACTGCTCCGCTGCTGGCTGGCTCCAAATGTTGCTCACTCTGCTGTCGCTCCACTCCCACCAATGTTCCTTCTGTTATCGAGGTGTCTAACACGGGCCCCCTGGGATGTGGTGACAGCTCGAGAGATAACTCAGACCCCTCCCCAAAGATATTCCCTGGTTGTAGATGCAAACAGCCTATCTGCTGGAGATTAGGTGAATGTGTTATTTTGAAATAGTGCATTTGAAGGACTAAAAGAATGTCCTCCAGTTTATGGGAGGCTTAATTTTACTCAACATTAGAGTAGATATTTTCAGGGGAGATCTTTCATATAAGAGGTTGATGATACTACCATTCTGACATACTTCTTCATATCATGCCATACAGATGTAGGATCTTCATTTGTGGAAGGCTACCTGAAACGTTTGACCAAAGTTAAACAATTTAAATGCAATGCTACCAAATACTAATTGAGTGTATGTAAACTTCTGACCCACTGGGAATGTGATGAAAGAAATAAAATATGAAATAAATCATTCTCTCTGCTATTATCCTGACATTTCACATTCTTAAAATAAAGTGGTGATCCTAACTGTGACAGTGAATTTTTACTATGATTAAATATCAGGAATTGTGAAAAACTGAGTTTAAATGTATTTGGCTGAGGTGTATGTAAACTTCCAACTTCAACTGTAACCCCACCCACTTTGCCAAAGCACAGCCTCCATACTAGAGGGATAACTTCAACCACCAACTTACTATCCTGAGACAAAGCCGACTATAGCCCACAAAGATCTCCCCCACGGCACGAACCCAAGGGGGGCGCCACCCCAGACAGGAAGATCACGTCAGTAACTCAACCCACTCATGTGACGCACCCCTCCTAGGGACGGCATGGAAGAGCACCAGTAAGCCAGTGACTCAGCCCCTGTATTAGGGTTTTTAGGCAGAGAATCCCAGTGGAGAGAGGACTAGCTAGGTTTCCATCTAAAATTGGCGACAGATTTTCATGCAAATATTCAAAAATCTGCATGAAGAAAATATGTGCATTTTCCCACCAGTGGTGTGTTTCCACCAAATGTACTTGTTGCAGATAAAAAATCAGTGTGTGATGACGTAGTGCACACAAATGTGTATTTTTCGCTTAAATTTTCATGTGCCATATAAAAAATCTAATGTTCAGTCTGCTTCCATCGCTTTTTCAACTGCGTTAAATTGTAAATATGCCGAGTCTGGTCTTGGCACATGCGCTCTACAGTGTTACCAACTTAGCGACTTCGTCGCTATATTTAGCGAGTATTCAGACCCTCTAGCGACACATTTTCAAAAAAGCGACTAGCGACAAATCTAGCAACTTTTTCTGGTGTTATTGGAGACTTTTGGAGACTGACGTGAAAGCACTTATCGTTCTTACTCTTCTAAACGAGCAGCGGGTGCTGCCGTGGGCCCCATCCCTGTCACAGGCGGCCCAGTCCTTGCGCAGCAGTCCCTCCCAGCTGCAGTCAGAGCAGGAGATGTTCACCCCTCCGCGTCCAGACTGCAAATGAATCGCGCTTGCGGAAAGCCGCCGCTGGCTGATCCCGCCCTGGCTTACATTCAGGACGGGATGTAAATGTAAAATGTTCTTTGTCTAAAATAAATCACTGCACAAAAACAAATCACTGCATTTGACTCACACAGCCTCAGTCACATACTCACCTTGTCCACTGTGTGTGTACCTCTCTGTGTTATAAGTTAGCTCATCATGTCTCAGTCTAAACTGTACACTCAAAAACACAGAAAGGAGTGGGAATCAAACCCTGAATTCAAAGGCTAGTTGAAGACGTTTATTGGAGATGATACACAGGCATAAATGCCTGTATTGTAAGGCTGATTTCTACGCCAAACTTAGTGTAAGAAATACCATTTAAAATAACACTAGCATATTGCTATTACATTGTTATAACTAACTTCTTTCTAAAACAGGGTTTCTCACAGAAACTGAGACCCACAGACACCCAGAGACAGATGGCTGACACAGAACATTCCTAAACACTGATAAGAAAAGGGTGCAGACACACACACATACTCAAGGACGGAGGGCTGACTACGCACACACAAAATCTCCTGCTTAGCTGAACATTTGATAACAAAGAACTTTTGCTATAAGACTCAGAAGGATGACGCCCAGCTCATCAGGACCAATCTGAGAAGACAACAACCTGTCCAGAACCAACCAAAGGACCAGAACTTCCAGACTCAACCTACTTTCTGTGTTGTATAAAATGTCTATGCATTCTGTTATCTGGGCTTTTTCTGGAGGTTCTCTATGAGCCGAAGGAACGAGACCGTATACGCTTGTACCAGATATCTTTACTCATAATTAAACTGTCGCTTGTCATACAATTTATCACCTTGTCTGAATCGATCCTTGACCGGCTCGCCCTTCTCCATATCCAATTATCAACATTAGTGATGTAAAAAAACACATGACAACTCAAAAACATACTCAAAAGGCAAAGCCTTATAACAGTTCCACCCAAAACAAGCTTCCATTTATGGTTAAAAAAATGTACTCTGCAAAAAAGGCTGAGGCCACCAAGGCATTAACTATCCCTGTTCCATGCTGGCATGTGATCACATTGGAGAAGCATGTAGAGATGCTTTCTCAGACTCCACTGCTGCTACCCACTTCAAAGTGCACAAAAATGATTAATGGTGTTCTAGCACCATACTTTCTGAAAAAATTGGTAGCAGATGTGGGTGACCAGCTTTTCAGCCTCCTCCTCGATGAGTCCACGGATGTAAGTGTTTCTAAGTACCTGGGAGTTGTGATAAGATACTTTAGTGACACCAAGCAGACAATTGTATCAACATTTCTGGGGCTTGTTGAGTTGGAGGGAGGAGATGCCAAATCTATAGCCCGTGCTGTTGTGGCTTTCCTCGAAGTGTTGTCTTAAAAAAGAGAAACTCCTGGGGATAGGGACTGACAATGCCTCTGTTATGACGGGGATTAACAATGGGGTCCATAAAGTGCTGAAGGAGGAGTATGGCCTCATATCTGGTCCTTATTCGCTGTGTGTGCCACTCTCTGCAGCTTGCTCATTTGTAGTTCTAAACATATTTAGGGTGTTTTTTTACTCACTTTTTGTCTCTCTTACACATTATTCCTCTCTCCTACAGCGTCTGTCACAATTACATGCACATGGCCAATTATGCAAATTAGGGGGTGACGTCATGTAGCGACTTCTAGCGACTTTTAGGACATCTAATAGCTACTTTCCTTACTGAGGAGTTGGCAACACTGGCGCTCTAGCCAACAGTTTGCAGATACAGTGCAGGTAGGCTCTGTGGGTAGGTTCGTCTATAGTACATGATGAGATTATTATGGATAAGTGCGAGAATAATCATCATGTCACCAGAATAAGACCATCAACATTTATTGCAAAGGAGCATCAAGCTCATACCGTGCACTTTCACCACCCTGTGAAGTTCATCATCATTTATTTAATCTGTAGCCTAATAAACTGCTGGGAAGAGGACACGCCATGTCGACATTTATAAAATGTACAGAAACTTCCTGTTTCCATCACAGCTGTTGGGATTTTTTTTAATATGGTATGACTACTTGCATAAAAACTGTGGATGGAAACATGGTTTGTGATATACACAAAATGATCGCTTCCCTCGACAAGGATTGATCAACTTCACGTTTTTCAGCTTCGACCCATCAGTCTAGACTCTAGTCCATTACCCTCTCAGTCTACTAAGGCTGCATTTAGACAGGCAGCCCAATTTTATATTTTGTTCCACTAATTGGTCTTTTGACCAATCACAATAGATCTTTTTGACATCAGATATTTTTCAGAGCTTTTTCAAAGACCAATTAGTGAAAAATATATCAGAAATGGGCTGCCTGTCTAAATGCAGCAAGACATCACCTCTGCCTGCACTTTTGTGCTTATTCTAAATGTTCACAAAGAGAGGTGTCAGAAACATTGCAATTAAAAACATCAGTTTACTTAGCAGGGACAGCTCGTGCAAACACTATCCTCCCCCTCTAATTTCCTCTTTGATAAGCTTCACACGGCTGTGGCATGAGCCTGTTGTCTGTCAGAGCTGTGGAGGAGAGCACAGCTGCATGCTTATAGCGCCTTTTGCTGACGGCAGGGTAGGAGGTGCCAGCTTGTCAGACAGTGTGGTTGGGTCTCTGTGATGTTATGGAATGACACACGGGCACTCAGCCATACAGCGGTGGGCTATTTTGTCAGGGAAAGGTCTGATGTACTCAACAAAGAACAACCATTTACAGATACATTTTTCCTCCAGCTAGTATCCATGGATATGAAGTGTGTCACCACTTCTGAATTCAACCTATTCAGTTTTATTGAACAGTGGCGTGCTAGTTTTGTCACAAAATTGGGCTAATGTTAATTGATTGCAAAATGTTGCATATGGTTGCATGCAGTACTGAGTAACATTGCACAGTGTTGAAAGATTAAATCAAGCCCTGGGTATACTGTAAGTAAGTAGAATATTTTGATTAAGCAGATAAGAAAGTAGCAGCTGCCAGTAACATGGATTTACTTTAGGAGTAATTCTTAAGCAACCCCACACATCCTGATGATGATCCCTCCCTGAGCACCTGCTGTGCTGTTCAGCACAGTGCAGCCTCCGCTTATTATGGGATGTGAAGGGGAGCACCATCAAAGCAGTGCAGAGGCTGGCAGATTAAAACTATAGCCATTTCACTGCTTCTGAAATGGGCAAAGGAAGAGCAGATAAAGCAGCAGGGCCTGAACATAATGCTCTTACTGTAGTGAGATTAGATCTATTTCACAGGACGGCTCCCACACCACTCAGGGTTACCCTCCGGTGATCATCCTTACAGGCCCTTCAGACTGCTACTTTTTAATGGACTATACGTCAAGGTGGTCATATTGGGTTATATATAGATTGAAGACATTGATTTTCTTTATGGCTCAATGAAACTAAAGTGAAGTCCTCTTCAGGAGAACGGTTATAGAGGACCTCTGGATGCAGTAAAGGCCCATCAAAGTGATATCCAGTAACTGTGGGACTATAGCAGCCCTACCAGGGGATTGGAACCATTATCAAGCATCATCATCATATCTACATCTCAGCATCAAATTAGTATTATCTAAATCTGATTATCAGTCCCTCCAGCAATTTTTGGGCAAGTTGTGTATAGTAGCTTAATGGATTCAGCAGATGATTTGATGCTAAAGCTGAGCTGGGTTTTGCTGAACTGACAGAGATAACGCTCATTAGCCGTGCTCTCACGTTGTAACAGTGATTGACTAGGTGAATGACTGGGTACAACATCAATCCCTCCAATCCCAATGAAAAGGTAAACAGTCACAGGTCTGTCTAAGCTTCCCAGCTCATCCCCAGAGACTATGACTTTGCTAATTACTTAGGTGTTGTTCACACGCTGAATTAATCAGATCTTATGAAGGAATTCGTGATAGGAAGGAAGCACTTCAGGATAGTTCCGTTTCAGCTCTCGAAACAATTGGTTTCATCTCATGAGTGTTTGAAGGTTTGTTTTTGTTATTTTATCTCCTCCCTCTTTGTCTATGTTCCCATGGTAGAGTGCATTTTCATTGATATGCTGACATCAAGGTAAATCTGTCAAGCTTTAGAACAAGGAACACTTTACTTGGCCTACCAGCAGACCCTGAGGACATGGCAACACACCACTGAGGTAAACTGGTAAGATTGTACTTTGTATTATTAGAACACCGCATATTGCATTTCTGAAACCTCTCCATGAATCTGCTCACTGAAATATTGACATCCAAATATTGTGTGCCCTTCTGGAGGATTTTAGTTCAATATGACTGAAATCAAACACTGTTGAAAATGAAGTTTTGAAAAAAGTTTGACATCTGTAATTAAAAATTATTTTTCACAATGCAATTACATTGGTAGTTCTAGCTTACACTGTAGTGGGTGATATGCAGTTATTCAGCCATGGTTCTGACTTGGTGGAAATAGCTCTGGGCTACCTTTTAAATAAGTAAGTTCAGGAATTGATCTAATTTATCCAGTGAAAAGTAGAGCAGGATCCTCATTATCCCACAAAAGTTATACAATACATCTTTTCAGCTGCAGTCATAGCCGGACTACAAAAGTTTTCAGTCATTTGAGAATAGAACAGAATAATAGTCCTTAGGAAACTTCCTTTCCAATCTGACAATTCACCAAGTATCAGCATCATATGAGACAAAGACTGGCAAATTGACACTGTACAATACCTATTTTAAATTCACCACGTCTGATATGGGCTCAGGCTTGGGTTTGGGCAAAATATTGGGCTAGAGAGCAGTGGCGGATGCTGGAAGGGGCTATAATAGGATGGGCACATTGTAATGGCTGGAATTGAATAATTGGAACGGTATCAAACACATGGAAACCACATACTTGACTCCGTTCCATTGATTCCATTCCAGTCATTACAATGAGCCCATCCTCCTAAAGCTCCTCCCACCAGTCTCCATTGTTAGAGAGTATGCATGCTGTGTTTTCATCCTTTTACTCAGTTTGATTAAATGTTCGCTCCATGTACAGTATAGAAATGTGTTGGTGGACCTTTCATACAAGGGCTGCTATTTGAGTTGCTCTCCTTGAAATATCTTTTGTGCATCTGACATGAGTGTAAAGCTTGATTTTCCCCTGAAGGTCCTTTGGCCACTCAAATGAAGTGGGATGAATGGCACATTCATTCTGCTCTGAATGGAAGTATTGGAAAAAGCAGTAGTTCTAAGTCTGTATCTCTATGATATAGAAGGAATAGCATCACATAACGCTGGAATGTTTTTATTGATAAATTACAGTTTTTTGCTCTTCGGTATTATTTTGAGTCTGAAGAGAATTGATTCAGAGCGAAAGCAACAGAAGGCCTTGATAAAGGTGTGTAATTTACCAGGAAGAGTTGATTGTCTCTAACCCCTGCCTGTCATGGTCGATAACACTGATGTGGAAATACTAAAAGGACTGAACTGTCAGTGTTACTAATACCAACATATGCGTCAGGTGTTTGTTTGACGTGCACATGTATAGACATGCTTTGGTCCAATCTGTTGATCATAGTCCCAAAATTCATTTTCATCTGGATCTCGGTATTGAATACAGCTAGATTCAGTACAGATTCAGTACAGCTAGACATATTATTCATATATTGCCAAAAAGGTCATTCCAAGCCGGTGAGGATTTGACACAGTACGGAGACTGTCAGTCACTGTGGTCATTGTGATGTTGTGCATTGGCAGCCGAGGCTCTCCTTGAGGAGTGGCTGTGATGGATCTGACAGCTGCCTCAGCCATGGGGATTGATGTCTTCATCTGCTCCCAACAGGGCCGCAGATATATAGTACTACAGTCTACACTGCGATCTCCAATAACATTACTGCCTGCCCATTGCCTTTGCCACAACCCAGAGAATAAATGTAGCCGACAAAATGTGCGCCTTACATAGTTGAGTCAGTAAGAAAGTTTAATGCTGGTATACAAAAATCAAGTATTTAGATTTTAATATTAGAGCTGCTTCTTAGACTTTCCTATTGCTTTTTCCACATAAATGTTTATTCAGACCAATCTATTGACTTACCATACAATTAATATCAGGCTGACAGACACTCCCTTAATGCAGCATGTGGCTATTGAACATGTCTCATAGCTAGGGGAATACTTGTTTTGTTCTTCTTTGCAATGTTGACTTTGAAAACCTGTCACAAAAATATAGTATGTCTGTCTCAGGGGCACTATATGGGGCATCAGCACTCCAGTCTAGATACTGTATATTGTTCCTCTATAAACACACACATTGATTACAGTACTATACTGCAAATAAGTTGTTATTATACAACAGGTTGGGTTGAGATACAGTGCAATGATTGACAGTGTCGACAGCTGTGTAACCAAATGGAAGATTATGCAAGGGCCGTGGATGCAACTGTTGTTGCTCTTAAGTCCCAGTCAGTCTGACCAGAATAAATGATCTAAATGCCCACTCCACATGGCAGATAGACACAGAGAGAAACAGAGCAGGGAAATCGCTGTCCAATTTTCTGTGTATAAACACTACCATCTGTCTGGTCCAAAGAATCTGCTATGTGCATAGTGTAAATCCATGGAAAGACAAGATAAAGGAGGTAAAAGATAGAATGTTGTCATCAAATGACCTGCTTTAAGGAATAGGCTACTGTCAATGGGGCACATAGCAATTTTGTCATTAGATGATTAGATTAGATTTCTAGTGGCATCGAAAACCTTTTCATGCGAATGTTTCCGCCAATTATCCATCATGATAGTCTTTGTTGGTTGTTGTTTGTTATGACTGCTTTGGTTTGGTGTTTAATGTCTCTCCCATCATGTGTGACACCACCCACCGTGTTCACTTCCCGTGCCCCCTGGACAAGCTGAGTGGTGTTCCTTTGATTAATATATTATAAATAGGAATAATGAATCTGGATGTGTGAATCAAATCAACCATGTGAATTTTGTGTTTTATTCCTTTTCAGTTCTTCCTCTTCACAGAAAATGGAACAATTGATGCGACTGAGGAGTAAGTTGGCAGCATCAGCTTGACCTTGTAGTGCCATCTAGTGTTCATGCATATTGGCCTACCGATATATACAGTAGGATCCACAATGTGTGATGTGATCATATGGCTCTCTCTCTCTTTATGGTGACAGTCGGTTGTAAGAACTGAAGGTAAACTGAGACAACAATGTACAGATTTATGCATTGAAAAATGACTAATCTGGTATCCAGCCTTCCAGTTAACAGGTAAACTCCATGTAGCTGGAGTTATGTCCATGTCCACCTGCTCTTTTGTCATCGTTTCTCTTTGTCTACTTGTCACATTCTGTGGAGTGGTCATCATGTTTTATGTTTGTGCCACACCTGATTATGATTGATGAATCAGTGACTATTGATCTGTGCCATCTGTGGTTTGCCGGGCATGGGCACACTCTCCATGAGTGCTCTTGTTGGGACTGTAGGCGGCAAAGCTTTTATTTCAATAACCATCCGTTCCTCATCAGGGAAGTGCCTTGAGGGAGGAAGGCATTATCCAGTGTTTCTTTGTATTGTGCCATGGAATGACTGTTTAAAAGAACAATGAATATGAGTGGGTGGCCTGTGACCACGTTACTTTCTGTGTTTATGTGCCACCCTCCTCCCCCAAAGTCATTCAGTATTGGATGTGAAAACAGCTATGACTTCACTTAACGTAAGATTGTCTCCTAAAAGTTATGTAAAGGTGAAAGTAATATTGTTAATTCATTTGTAAGAACAGAGAAGTAGTTACTTGAGTTGTCACGCTAATGCCTTGTGGAAGGCTCCCGAAATGTTTGAACCAAGTTAAGCAATTTAAAGGCAATGCTACCAAATACTAATGGAGTGTATGTAATCTTCTTCTGACCATTCTTTCTACTATTATTTTGACATTTCACATTCTTAAAATAAAGTGGTGATGCTAAATGACCTAAGACAGGGAATCTAAATCAGGCTTACTTAACCCATTACTTTCATTCTCAATGGCAATTCATGGGAGTTACATGAACAACTGTCCTTGGTTCAACGTGATATTAAACAACCTATCTGCTGGAGATTAGGTGAATGTGTTATTTAGACATAGGTGCACCATGACTGAGACTGTGTGTATGTGTAGAATGGAGTTTGCTGACCTGTCTGTGACAGGCTGAAAATAAGGAGAACGTGGTCTGTGCCCTGTGACCCCTCTGAATATGAGCAGCAAAATCCTAGCTTCATACAATTGATCTGTGGTGCTGTTGCTCATACAATAGGGTCACTGAGAATAAAAGCCTGCCAGCAGAAGTCCAATAACCGATATCACAGACCGATATCACAGGTCTCATCTGCACTCTGCTCACCAATGTGAAGATCACAGTGGAAATACCAGATGTCAGAGGTTCATATCATCATCTAGTTTGTTGAACTTAGTAAAAAGGTGGTGGTTGACTAGGGGTGGACTGAATTTGAACCAGTACATTTACAGTTGAAGTCAGAAGTTTAAATACACTGAGGTTGGAGTCATTAAAACTAGTTTTTCAACCACGCCACAAATTTCTTGTTAACAAACTATAGTTTTGGCAAGTCGGTTAGGACATCTACCTTGTGCATGACACAAGTAATTTTTCCAACAATTGTTAACAGACAGATTATTTCACTTATAATTCACTGTATCACAATTCCAGTGGGTCAGAAGTTTACATACACTAAGTTGACTGTGCCTTTCAACAGCTTGGAAAATTACAGAAAATGATGTCATGGCTTTAGAAGCTTCTGATAGATTAATTGACATAATTTGAGTCAATTGGAGTTGTACCTGTGGATGTCTTTCAAGGCCTACCTTCAAACTCAGTGCCTCTTTGCTTGACATCATGGGAAAATCAAAAGAAATCAGCCAGGACCTCAGAAAAAAAGTCTGATTCATCCTTGGGAGCAATTTACAAACGCTTGAAGGTACCACGTTCATCTGTACAAACAATAGTACGCAAGTATAAACACCATGGGACCTCGAAGCTGTCATACCGCTCAGGAAGGAGATGCGTTCTGTCTCCTAGAGATGAACGTATTTTGGTGCGAAAAGTGCAAATCAATCCCAGAACAACAGCAAAGGTCCTTGTGAAGATGCTGGAGGAAACAGGTACAAAAGTATCTATATCCACAGTAAAACGAGTCCTATATCGACATGACCTGAAAGGCCGCTCAACAAGGAAGAAGCCACTGCTTCAAAACTGCCATAAAAAAAGCCAGACTACGGTTTGCAACTGCACATGGGGACAAAGATCGTACTTTTTGGAAAAATGTCTTCTGGTCTGATGAAACAAAAATTTAACTGTTTGGCCATAATGACCATCGTTATGTTTGGAGGAAAAAGGGGGAGGCTTGCAAGCCGAAGAACACCATCCCAACCGTGAAGCACGGGGGTGGCAACATCATGTTGTGGGGGTGCTTTGCTGCAGGAGGGACTGGTGCACTTCACAAAATAGATGGCATCATGAGGCAGGAAAATTATGTAGATATATTGAAGCAACATCTCAAGATATCAGTCAGGAAGTTAATGCTTGGTCGCAAATGGGTCTTCCAAATGGACAATGACACCAAGCATACTTCCAAAGATGTGACAAAATGGCTTAAGGACAACAAAGTCAAGGAATTGGAGTGGCCATCACAAAGCCCTGACCTCAATTCTATCGAAAATTTGTGGGCAGAACTGAAAAAGCGTGTGCGAGCAAGGAGGTCTACACACCTGACTCAGTTACACCAACTCTGTCAGGAGGAATGGGCCAAAATGCACCCAACTTATTGTGGGAAGCTTGTGGAAGGCTCCCGAAATGTTTGAACCAAGTTAAGCAATTTAAAGGCAATGCTACCAAATACTAATGGAGTGTATGTAATCTTCTTCTGACCATTCTTTCTACTATTATTTTGACATTTCACATTCTTAAAATAAAGTGGTGATGCTAAATGACCTAAGACAGGGAATTTTTACGAGGATTAAATGTCAGGAATTGTGAAAAACAGAGTTTAAATGTATTTGGCTAAAGTGTATGTAAACTTCCGACTTCAACTGTATGTACTGTATAGTCAAAACACAGGGATTTTTAAGCTATGAAAATATACTTGATGGAAAGATAGGTCAGATGAAGTGCTGTCTCCCATACTCAAATCCCAAGAGGAGCAGGAACTTGTGATGACCCTCCCACTCTGTCTGCCGAATTCTTTCTCTTTGCTCTTGTTTTTCTAATAGGATGTCGGTGGGCGGAGCCGGGAGGGTCGTCAGCGAAATGGGACACACCTGGGCTTGGGTGTGTCCCAGGATAAATGCACCTCTTCCCCATTTATTGAGGAGACTCTCTCCATGCAGACACTGATAGATTTTGGTTGTGGCATTTTTGTGTTTGTTTGTTTGTTTTTGTTTGCTTGCTTTGGCACTTTTCAACACCCCCATTATCACATTTATGCACGCAAACACTCCCTAACACTACTGATTACACACACCATTGTTAATTGTATTTAGTTTACTTTATTTAATAAATATATTTTGTTATTCCTTGGCTTCACGTTGTCTCCCTTTTGTTGCGAACTTCGAGCTGGTTCGTGACAAACTCTAGAAGAATATGAAATGTCTTATCATCATTCCGCTGGCAGCCAGTCAACCTCTAGACCAGTATCTACCTGCCTGAGGGCAGGCCTAATTGCACAGATTATGTCACAGGGAGTGTGGCCTTTGGTGACACCGGAATGCCTTGTTTCCCCCTAGTGAGAGCAATTAGTCTGTGAGGGCTAGGACAAGACAGGGATATTAATGACACACTGCTCCGCTGCTGGCTGGCTCCAAATGTTGCTCACTCTGCTGTCGCTCCACTCCCACCAATGTTCCTTCTGTTATCGAGGTGTCTAACACGGGCCCCCTGGGATGTGGCTACAGCTCGAGAGACAACTCAGACCCCTCCCCAAAGATATTCCCTGATTGTAGATGCAAACAGCCTATCTGCTGGAGATTAGGTGAATGTGTTATTTTGAAATAAGTGCATTTGAAGGAATAAAGAATGTTCTCCAGTTTATGGGAGGCTTAATTTTACTCAACATTAGAGTAGATATTTTCAGGGGAGATCTTTCATATAAGAGGTTGACGAGACTGACCCATGTTTCTGTTATTGGTTGATATTCTGTATGTATGGTTTGGCACTGCCATGCACTGCAATTCTTACACACTTCTTCATATCATGCCATACAGATGTAGGATCTTAATTTGATCACTTTTGTTGGTGAGAATTTTCCTGTACAGCAGGAAATGCAAACTTGTGGTGTATTCAAGGTTTAAAAAGGTTTATAAAGTTTGTAATTCCCACTTTAAAATGTCAGACTTGATTTGCCCTAATTGAAAATGTATCAACCCCTACAAAAAATAAAATTAATTGTAAACCACATCATTCACATTTCATTTTGCTGCAGGATTATTTTCCTGCTGTAGCAAACTAGCTAAAATTAAGATCCTACATCTGTACACATATTGAACAGTGCAATGATGACCCAAGAAGGACCTCTGTGAACAAAGCAAAATAAATCCAAAAGTTCAAGGTGTTTGGTCTTTAGTTTAGACACATGTGCCAAAGGGTATTAACTTACTGCCATCTTGTGTAGCATGTGAAGATCATGATTTTTTTTAGCATTGAAGCAGGGAAGCAAACCAGGGTCACTGGCGTGGGAGGCAAACACCCTACACATTGTGCCAATAGGGTTAACACACTTGATGGGAATTGTAACTTGGCTCAAATAACATGGATTGCTACACTGCCTCCTTTCGAACAGGAAGACACTACCCGGTGCTTCAACTTTCTTTCAAACCCCTTCGCACGTCTGCCCGTGCGTTCCGATGGCCTCATGACGCCATCCCACTTCTGACACCAGTGTAGTGAATGGCAGGGAAGCGATCCTGGGTCACTGGCGTGAAAGGCAAACATTTTACACATCACGCAAATAGGTTTAACCAACTAGGTGGGAATTGTAACATGGCTCATATAGCAAGTATTGCTACAAAATATTTATAGGATGAAATGCATGATATAAGTGGAAGTATTTCGTGTTTTCTTGAAAATTACATTACGTTTTATGAATTCCTATTCAGGTTACTACATTATCAGGTGTTATAAGTTCAAACTCAGAGCAATGTTTGCCTGGTGTTGTCTACATTGGTGATGAGATGACAGTAATGCATGACATCTCTGTGTATGCTATCAGGCAGGCCTGATAAAAACTGCTACACTCCTGTCAGTGCCCCCCTTAACCAGCATGTCAATGTTGTACATGTAGCCTCCCACTGCCTCCTTATCACTGGATGCAGAGAAACATACTACACTGAACAAAAATATAAACATATGTAAAGTGTTGTTCCCATAGGCCGTCATTGTAAATAAAAATTTGTTCTTAACTGACTTGCCTAGTTAAATAAAGATTCAATAAAAAAATATATAAAAAATGTTTCATGAGCTGAAATAAAAGATCCCATAAATTTTCCATAAAGCACAAAAATGTTGGGCACAAATTTGTTTACATCCTTGTTAGTGAACATTTCTCCTTTGCCAAGGTAATCCATGTGCAGTTTTGTCATACAACACAATGCCACAGATTTGAGTTAGCTTGCAATTAGCATGCTGACTACAGAAACGTCCACCAGAGCTGTTGCTAGAGAATTTAATGTTAATTTATCTAACATAAGCCTCCAATGTCATTTTAGAAAATTTGGCAATATGTCCAATCGGCCTCACAACCGAAGACCACATGTAACCACGCCAGCCCAGGACCTCCACATCCGGCTTCTTCACCTGCTGGATCGTCTGAGATCAGCCACCCGGACAGCTGATGAAACTGTGAGTTTGCACAGAATTTCTGCACAAACTGTCAGAAACCGTATCAGGGAAGTTCATCTGCGTGCTTGTCGTCCTTACCATTGCCGTGCCATTCGTCCGCAGCAATCACCTCATGTTTCAGCATAATAATGGAAAGCCCAATTTCACAAGGATCTATACACAATTCCTGGAAACTGAAAATGTCCCAGTTTTTCCATGGCCTGTATACTCACCAGACATGTCACCCATTGAGCCTGTTTGGGTTGCTCTGGATCGATGTATACGACAGCTGGTTCCAGTTCCCGGCAAAATCCAGCAACTTCGCACAGCCATTGAAGAGGAGTGGGACAACATTCCACAGGCCACAATCAACAACCTGATTAAGTGTATGCAAAGGATTTCTGATCAACACCCCTACCTTTATTTTTGTAAAATTTTAAAGGTATCTGTGACCAACAGATGCATACTGTATGTATTCCCAGTCATGTGAAATCCATGGATTAGGGACTAATGAATGTATTTCCATTGACTGATTTCCTTATATGAACTGTAACTCAGTAAAATCTTAGAAATTGTTGCATGTTGTGTTTATATTTTTGTTCAGTGCACATAGACATCACTTCAGTGGTCGAGGTTGGAAGTGGAACCTACTCAAAAACAACACTACTGACAAAGGCAGTATGCAGGATGGAATTGCAATTGATCATTAGCCAAATCTAATGACATTTCAAAGGAGCAATAAAACTGATTTGATATGTGAGTAATGTAAAATACTTGATCTAACTCTTCCATGGACATGCTAAATGACGAGGTCTCATGATCATCTAAAGGTCACCTGTGATTGGTTACAATTCTACAATGTTGCCTTTCATTGGTTACTTGTCGAAAAGTCCATACATGTTCATTGGAAGGTGACACTGGGATGTAATCATTGGTTCGTTCCGCATGTCTGCTGATGTAACGATATGCCGGTTGCAAAGGGGAAACTGGCTTGTCCTACGAAATTTAGGCTTATGCATTGCTAAGGCAGTCCACATTGGATACACGAACCTTCATTCTGTTTTATAAAATCTACAGCATACGATTCAACGTTGGATAATCAAAGTGTAACTTAGGGACTTAGCTAGCTAGGCAAATAGTGTTAAAACAGATAATGGGCGAGGAAATGAACGATAACATGATCAACACAAATGGTGCTGCTAACAGCATGGGGGATGTGAATCACACCGCAGAAAAGAGAGCAGATAGCGATGTGAAATACTACACATTGGAAGAAATAAAAGCTCATAATATGAGCAAGGACGCATGGCTTATCATCCACGATAAAGTGTATAACATCACCAGTTTCTTGGAGGAGGTAAGATCAAAATACCACCCTTGCTAACGTTAGCTGGCTCTACTAGCATAAGCTACGACATTGGTCTCCGTTGCCTGGTTTCAAATTAATGTAGGTTCCGCGCCAAACCAAACGTCTAGCTAGTTAGACAACTAACTATCTACGTAACAATGCACATATGTGAAGGTCTGGGTCTTTCTAGCTAGCTAACATATCCGAACGTTATTTATCTAATGCTCAGTCAACACAGGCTGAGGGAGGCAGCTTGCCAGCATTAGCATTTGCTATTTTGGCTAGTGTGTGCTTTGCCAGTTTAACTAGCTAGTTAATGTGGCTAACTTAACTGTGTATGCTATCTGTGTCTACCTGCATATTCCCAATAATATTACCAGATATGGTGTAATGTTGCACCTGGACTGGAGATACATTATTATGGAACGTACCTAGCGTAACGTTAGCTAGCTAACGTAACTAGTTTGCTAGCTTAATTGGCCAAAAATAGGGCGGGTTACAAGAGGTCAATCGCCTAAAGTTGCGCAACCCACCATCTATTAAAGGTGTAATGGGAAAATAAGTCGAAATACAATGCCAATGGCACAGCATGACCACAATGAAAGTAGCATGGGGTACCAGTCTGTTTAGCTATCGTTCCACTCCATGTCATGCTAAACAATTTTTGCTAGTGGTACAGGTTCTGGATTTCAGGTTAAGATTAAAGGGGTTAGTTACAAGTATCTTTGGCATGACGTCTTTCATGTGTTATAATCAAGGCTGTATTTGTGAAGTAACACCACACTGTAATATTTGTTTACCTTCAAAGAGTGAGCCTGCCAACAAAAAAGTTGACATTGGAGCTTTAACCATTTTTAATGAAGCGATCGATCCCTATAATATGCCAATCCATAATAATTTCAGGATATCAGATAATTAAGAGTTCAGAGCTTTATTTAACACATTTATCATATTGACATTTAGGTCGACATAAGCCAGCCATCCATGTCATGTAGGACATCATATTGTAATTGTGTAGTCTGTGATTACATTCAAATCAAATCTACATTTATTTGTCACATACACATGGTTAGCAGATGTTAATGCGAGTGTAGCGAAATGCTTGTGCTTCTAGTTCCGACTATGTAGTAACTGTCGGTAGTGACAGATCATAATGAAATTAAGTCTATACCACTTGTTTCTGTGTTTTCAGCATCCAGGAGGAGAGGAGGTTCTGGTGGAGCAGGCAGGTGCAGATGCCACAGAGAGCTTTGAGGATGTTGGTCACTCTACAGATGCCAGAGAGATGCTTATCCAGTACTACATTGGGGAGCTCCATATGGTACAGAGATTGCTTTCTCTCAACTGTTGAACTCTCAATCATTGCAAATTCATTAATCGAAACATCGTTTTCGTTTAATGATGGAACAACAAAATAATCTGTGGCATGATTTATTCTGATCGTAAAAGTGTGTAAATGATTATTTCACCCTGTCTTTTAGGATGACCGGAAGAAGGATGGCGCAAAGGTAAAGTATTCAAGTAAATGTTCTGTAAAAATGTTTTATAATAATGTAACACCTATTTTACTAATGCTAACTCTTGAACCTTCTTTTATCAACAAAAATTTTCCCACAGGAAGAATTCATTACAACTTCAGGAGATGGCTCGAGGTCAGTCATAAGCGATAAGAATTTGATTATTCCATTTGCATTCACTAAGTATTCTGTCTCCTAATCATTCTTCACTGAGCTGTTTTTGTTCCCTGGCTGAATGTCTAAGTGCTCTTTCCATCTTTCTCTAGCTCGTGGACCACATGGTTGATACCTGCCATAGCTGCAGTTGTTGTGGGTATCATGTATCGATACTACATGCTGGAGCGCAAGTCTTCCTGAGCCCTGACGCTGTCGTCGCATCTCATTCTTTCTGTCTGGAGGCCTTGACATGTTTGACCAAACCCCCCTTGCATTGAACGTACACAACTTTTCAGAGGTGCGTCCCACTCAACTCACACAGTGCCCCCACCCTGAAGGAAAGAGAGGGAAAGGATAAAACAATCCCCTTGCCCCTCGGCTTTCTTTTCTACACCTCATCCAACAGGCTGTGGGGCGAGATGCATCTGGAAACTTTCTGCCCTCAGTCTCTTTAAATTGTTTTCTAATCTATTCATATTGTTTACTCATTCTGCCTTTTGATACTTATTGTATGGTGTCTTTTTAAGTTAGTTATTCATATGCAAGTGATCTCAACTGTAATGTATATCTGCAAACTCTTGTCGCTATCTGCTTTGTGGGACTTTTACAGTGTGCTCCAAAAGTATTGGGACAGTGATTTTTGTTGTTGTTTTGGCTCTACTCCAGCACTTTAAATGATACAATGAGTATGTGGTTAAAGTGCAGACTGTCAGGGTATTTTCATCCATATCGGGGGAACCGTTTAGGGAATTACACCACTTTTGTACATAGTCCCCCCATTTTAGGAGACCAAATGGGACAAATTCACTTATGTGTATTAAAGTTGTAAAAAGTGAAGTATTTGGTCCCATATTCATAGTACGCAATGACTACATTAAGGTTGTGATTCTACAAATTTGTTGGATGCATTTGTTTGTTTTGGTTGTGTATCAGATTGTTTTGTACCCAATAGGGATGAATGGTATATAGTGTATTATTGTGCAATTTTGGAGTCACTTTTATGAATATAATATGTTTCTGAACACTTCTACATTAATGTGAATGCTACCATGATTACGGATAATTCTCATTGAATCGTGAATGAGTGAGAAATACATATTTTACCCCCAAGACATGCTAACCTCTCACCATTACAATAACGGGAGGTTAGCATTTTGGGGGGCGATATATTTGTGCATATAACTTTATCATTCACAATTCATTCAGGATTGTCCGTAGTCATGATAGCATCCACATTAATGGATGCTACCATGGGCACAAAATAATCTGAAGCACAACCAAAACAAACAGCAAATGCATCCAACACATTTGTCCCAATACTTTTAGTCCCCTAAAATGGGGGAGGGGGGCTATGTATAAAAAGTCTACACTTTAACCTCGTAGTCCTTAGCATTTCAAAATAACAGAAAAATTTGGACTTCGCTGTCCCAATACTTTTAGAGCTCTCTGTATTTCTCTCTGTTTGTTCAGACATGTTTAGTGGCTAACACCACCATCTCTATGCTCTAGGTCTAGGAAGTAGAAATATATTTGTGTGTAGTAGAGCATAGCAACATAGGTTATGGGGTCATATCTATAAGAAATAATGCTGTTTTCTTACACTGAGAAATCTGATTAGCATGTTTTTTAGTTTAGGTTAAGTTGCATACTCCTCGTGAGTCTTAATTCTCCTCAGACTGCTGCCTGGTATTTCATATCTGGTGAATGAATAACATAGGAAAAGCTAGAAACAAAGCATTCTAACGTATCTGTTTGCTTGAGAATAGATTGTCATGCAATTTGTCATTTAAAACTTAAAAATCATCATTGATTTGAACCAATGACTTGATTGAACAATATGCCTCATAGTTAAAGTACATAATTTATGTTCAGCTATTCATTGCGTTGCATGCATGCATCGACTGATTGAGTAGGCCTCGTTCTCGGAATCTCTATCTTTTGCCTTACAAAGGCTCCACGCCATGTAAATTCTCTTGATGTATTGATAAGTTAAATTGATATTATTTGAAAGTGAAATTTACTTATCCCCAACTCCCCCTTTTTTAGTTACTTTTACGCTAAGCATTTATTTGGTGATACTATGCTTTAAAAAACATTAAGTATGAGATGATTGGTGTGTATTATATATATTATAACCTGGATTAATTCTATTGCATTACACACATTGTGCAGGATATATGTTTGTCTCTTCCTATGCACATCCATTAGCAATTAAAAAATGCTGCCCTATGTAGTGAGTGTTGTTGAATTCTAATGATTGGACTAAAATTTTACTCTTGAAGGCATAAAACACTTTTACATTTGTATTGTGTTAGCTGTCTGTTAGTGTTGGTGCCACTGTGACGTTTTTAAGTGTAAATCTGTATCTGGGAATTGTGGATAAACAGCAGTACTTGAAAGCATATATGTGGATATTCAATTGCACTACCAATTTTAATTGGTATATGTCAACAATATATTTCATATTTCAGTTGTATGTTTCCTATAAATGTTGCTATTCACAACTTGTGGAGCACCTGAAAACAACCTGCCCAAGACATAATACTGATTTGTACATATGATAACCAACATATTCCATTTGGACACTTTCAAATTCATTATACTTTAAAGACATGTCCCATTGAAACGAAAATTCCCGTTGAGTCTGACATTACCCTTGTCATGCTAAGTAAAAGGCTCATGTGCTATCATTTTCATAAAATTATTTGAGTGACATGTTGCTATTTTATAAGCTAATTTAATTTAAAAGGTTGTGAAAGCATAAGAATGGCGCTGTTAAGATCAGAGATTCATCTCCTTAGTATACACTTTCGTTCGAGGTGTACATACCTACATCTCCAAATTACAAACCAAGTAGTCTTACTTATAGGTCTTCATGCTTTCTTGAGAACCTTGATGATCTCGAAATGGAGTCAGTAAGCAGAGGTGAGCTCTGATGTTGAGCCAGTCCAGCACAGGAGGTTGGTGGCACCTTAACTGGGAGGAACAGGCTCGTAATGGCTGGAGCAGAATAAGTGCTATGGTTTCCATGTGTTTGATGCCATTCCATTTGCCCCATCCGGCCAATATTAGGAGCAGCCTTCTGTGCAGTCCGGGATGTAGTGGGCCTACCTGCGGCGACAGATGTGGAGTCTTCCAACGTTCACCTTGAGAATTCTACCCGAGATGATTTTGGACCGGTAGGAGTGAGATTTTTGAAAAGTGGATTCCTCCCAGAGGAAGCGGGCGCTTCGAGTCATGCAGTTTGGGCTCAACCTGTGTGTGCTTTGCTCTCCGGAGCAGAGTGCAGCTAAAAGGGGTGATCAATGGGGTAGCATTGAGTGTAGAGGTCAATAAAACTGAAAGGAATATTCCTTGTGAGTTAGCCCGAAGAAAGAGAACCAGAAAGGAATAGTTTTTTAGTATGGTTGAATTTCTTGTGTTTATAGCCAATTGCACTGCAATGATGGAGCAGAAATCTCAGAAGATAGATGTGGTAGTTGCAGCAGAATATTTGGGTGTGAGATTTTAGTGCAGAAGAGTTACAGGAAGTTATGAGAGAAGGGGTTCCATCCTCCCATACCGACGGCCTGGTGTGGGATCATTTAGGGCCAAAGAAGTGGGATGGGGTGGGGGATAAAATAAAATTGTATTTGTCACATGCGCCGAATTCAACAGGTGTAGACCTTACAGTGAAATGCTTCCTTACAAGCCATTAACCAACAGTGTGTTAAGAAGTTTTAAGAAAAATAAGTGTTAAGTAAAAAATAGGAAATAGAAGTAACAAATAATTAAACAGCAGCAGTAAAATAACACTAGCGTGGTTAAGGAAGAGTGTTTTCAATACTGATGTTAACCTTTCTGGTTATAACCTTTTTCGGGCAAGACAGATCTTTCAAAGGTGGGGGAGTGGCAATCTTTACCAAGGATCACCTTCAGTGCTTGGTTGTCTCCATCAAGTCTGTCCCCAAACAATTTGATTTGCTGGTTTTAAGCATTACACTTTCAAATGGCTCTTTGTTGACTGTTGCTGGGTGCTATCGTCCTCCATCAGCACCGGCCTGTACCCTACCTGCCCTAAGATCTCTCCTGGCTCCTCTGAATTTGAGTGCAGTGTATAAAGTCAGAATATCTGCTGTCTCAGCCACTACCTGTCACAAAGGGAGAAAGGCTCAATCGTAGGCCCCACGCTCTTCTCAATTTACATCAACAACATAGCTCAGGCAGTAGGAATCTCTCATCCATTTATATGCAGATGATACAGTCTTATACTCAGCTGGACCCTCCCCGGATATTGTGTTAAATGCTCTACAACAAAGCTTTCTTAGTGTCGAACAAGTTTTCTCTACCCTTAACCTTGTTCTGAACACCTCCAAAACAAAGGTAATTTGGTTTGGTAAAAAGAATGCCCCTCTACCCACAGGTGTGATTACTACCTCTGAGGGTTTAGAGCTTGAGGTAGTCACCTCATTCAAGTACTTGGGAGTATGGCTAGACGGTACACTGTCCTTCTCTCAGCGAATATCAACGCTGCAGGGTAAAGCTACATGTAGGCTTGGTTTCCTCTATTGTAATCGCTCCTCTTTCACCACAGCTGCCAAACTAACCCTGATTCAGATGCCCATTCTACCCATGCTAGATTACGAAGACATAATTTATAGATCAGCAGGTAAGGGTGCTCTTGAGCGGCTAGATGTGCTTTACAATTCGTCCATCAGATTTGCCACCAATGCTCCTTATAGGACACATCACTGCACTCAATACTCCTCTGTTATCTGGTTATCTCTGTATACCCGTCGCAATACCCACTGGTTGGTGCTTATTTATAAAAACCCTCTTAGGCTTCACTCCGCCCTATCTGAGATATCTACTACAGCCCTCATTCTCCACATACAACATTCTGCAAGTCACATTCTTGTAAAGGCCCCTAAAGCACACACAACCCTGGGTTGCTCGTCTTTTCAGTTTTCTGTAGCTAGCGACTGAAAAGAACTGCAACAAACACTCAAACTGGACAGTTTTATCTCAATCTCTTCATTCAAAGAGTTGTGGCTGCTTTGCGTGATGTATTGTTGTCTCTACTTTCTTGCCCTTTGTGTTGTTGTCTGTGCCCAATAATGTTTGTACCATGTTTTGTGCTGCTACCATGTTGTATTGTCACATGTTGCTGCCTTGATATGTTGTTGTCTTAGGTCTCTTTATGTAGTGTTGTGTCTCTTGTCGTGATGTGTGTTTTGTCTGTCCCCGCAGGAGGCATTTTTGCCTTTTGGTCAACTGTAATTGTAAATAAGAATTTGTTCTTAACTGACTTGCATATGTAACGGATGTGAAATGGCTAGCTAGTTAGCGGGTACGCGCTAGTAGCATTTCAATCAGTTACGTCACTTGCTCTGAGACTTTAAGTAGGGTTGCCCCTTGCTTTGCAAGGGCCGCGGCCTTTGTGGAGCGATGGATAACGACCGTGCTTCGTGGGCAACCGTTGTTGATGTGTGCAGAGGGTCCCTGGTCCGTGTCGGGGCGAGGGGACGGTTTAAAGTTGTACTGTTACACATAGTTAAAAATAAAGGTTAAATACATCAAATAAAGCCTTCGTGTTCTTGGGCACAGGGACTATGGTGGTCTGCTTGAAACATGTTGGTATTACAGACTCAGTCAGGGACAGGTTGAAAATGTCAGTGAAGACACTTGCCAGTTGGTCAGCGCATGCTCGGAGTACACGTCCAGTTAATCCGTCTGGCCTTGTGAATGTTGACCTGTTTAAAGGTCTTACTCACATCGGCTACAGAGAACGTGATCACACAGCCGTCCGGATCAGCTGATGCTCTCAGTGTTACTTGCCTCGAAGCGTATGGTAGGCTCGCGTCACTGGGCAGCTCGCGGCTGAGCTTCCCTTTATAGTCTGTAATAGTTTGCAAGCCTTGCCACATCCGACAAGCGTCAAAGCCAGTGTAGGGTTAGATGGTGGTCCTATTCTCCTTTTCCCTTTTTTTGGTGACCAAAATGTGCAATTCGCACTCCAACCTGCGAAACGCAGCAATATGCAACTAGTCTACCGGAAAAAGCCACACAAAGAAGAAACTTGATTGTCCAGTGTTCTGGTACATCATTTTAATAAAGTTTTTTTTAGGAATATCCCGTGGAATTGTGGGATAGCAATGGCGGCTTCTGTCTTTGTAAACAAAAAACGCATAATTTACAAAAGATAATAGCTAATGGTTTGAATCATTTCAAGTGGGTGGCACAGTTTTCGTACTTACATGAATGTTATTGAATGTTATTTTCCTAATAACTCCAGTTGTTAATGTTATTGAAGATCGTTTTTTGATTTACAATAAATACATGTGGCAGGTTTAGTTAGCTCGCTAAAAAAATACTAGCTAGTGTAAGCGTCTTGATAGACTCACCACCTATTGTTAAAGGTAAGCAAGCCCGTATTTTATTAAATGGGATTTTACAACTGTACTGTAATATCGGGTGTATAGTCATACCTATTAGTTGAATTCCCTTTTTGTAACGTAATAGCTAACGTTAGCTCGCTATTTAATTCATTGGCTGAGCGATATCCAGTTATCTAGCTAGGTAACGTTATCTACTTTAACGTGTTTTATTTGAAGTCACGTCTGTCACTAAATTATAATCGTTTCTGCCGGTCGTTTATTGGCGTTAGATGTACGTAGTAGTAACAAATATAATGTAAGTAGCTAGTGTAACTACAGCACTGACTAAATAGCTACGTAGCTAGCTACTGTAGCAATCTAAAATACATTCCGTGAATTATTCAAGCGATTTTATACTTTTGATCGATTAGTTTAATGTATTAATCTCTCAAGTCGTTCAAATTTCCGTATGCAAAGTGCCTTTGGTTAAGTGTTTCGGTCTTAATTATCTGACACATCCTTAACGTTACAGAATTAGTAGTTGGCTAATCTCCCCAAAAATGTGGTATCCAATCCAGACAGTTGTTTGAGACCATGGAGGATGATGCGTCGCTGCACCGACTGGAGGGCAGTGACCCCACTGCGCAGGTTGGCGGGCTGATTGTGAAGAAGAAGAGTGCAGCAGTAGAGCCTCATGTCTTTCGTGCACCCACTCCACGCACCTCTCTCCTGGGCCTGGATCTGCTGGCAGCTCAAAAGAGAAAAGAGCGTGAGGGCAAGGAGCAGGCTGAGGCTGACAGTGATGACAGGAATAACAAGAAATCCAAGGTATCCTCCTACAAGGATTGGGAGGAAGGGAAAAGTGATTCTGGATCTGATGAAGAAGACAAAGACGAGGAGGATCAAGGTGGTAAAAAAGAGAGGTATGTGATTTGGTTTTAGTTACTGTAGCCTCTTTTCGTACTGGCATAGAATACAAACTCTCCCTATCAAGAGATCTAAACTGATGCATGCAATGTTGTCTTATTGACACTTTATTCTATGTTTCATAAAGTAGCAGGAAGTACCGTGTAACTGGCTCAGAGACACCCTCTAACCCTGGAGGTGTCAGTGAAGAGTTCCGTCGCAAACACCAGCAGAGGGAGAAAGACCGGCGTGAGCATGGAATGTACGCCTCCTCCAAAGAGGACAAGAACAGAGAGAGGGAGAAGGACAGAGAGAGGATCAGAGATACGGACAGAGATCGAAGGGGTGAAAGAGGTGAGCAAAAAATGTATACCTCTGCATGCACGTTGTTAATATTCTGGCAATAGCAATCTTTTCTATCTATTGTGTATTTCTGACTGAAGTAATTACTAACTGTTTTGATGGCAGATGAGCGGGAGCGCAGTAACAGCCGCGGTGGTGGCAGCAGCCGGTCGGAGCGTGGAGACCGCAGTGAGAGGAGTGAGCGCTCACAGAAAGAAGGCTGGTCCTCCGAACGCATCAGCCGGGGGAGCAAGAGAGAGGAGCCTCCAACGCCTCAGACACGCCCCAAAGGTCAGTAACCCTGCCACACCCCCGGACAGGCAGTTCTTTAAGGTCCTTAGGTCACGCTTACAATACACAAACCACTCTCTCTCTCCCTCCATTCCTCATACCCTTTGAATCAGATGGCACTCCCTCGCGCACCAGCTGGGATGAGGATGATAGCGGCTATGCCAGCTCACGCCGTTCCCACTGGGAATCTCCCTCTCCTGCCCCTTCACACAAGGATTCTGACAAGTCTGAACGGTCGGAGCGCAGCCCCCGCTCTGGACGGGAGAGTGAGAGGAAGGACAAGTAAGCAACTGCAGCTCAACACTTGTATGTTAATTTAACTGGGTTTAATAGTACTATTGAAAGACTCCTTTTCAGTGGCTATTAGAAATGTTATTTTCAGCTTTTAAATTAACTTTTGTTGTTTCTGTTCCCAGGTCAGTCAGAGGCCGGTATCCTGATGACACGCCCCTTCCCACCCCATCATACAAGTACAACGAATGGGCCAATGACAGGAAGCACTTGGGCTCCACTCCTCGTCTGTCCCGTGGGAAAGGTAAGCCCCTCCTCCTTCCCCTCTCCCTCTTCCCCCAGTCACGTTTGAGCTCTTATTAATGCTCTGATAAGGCTTGCTGATGTTTGTGGATTGTGTCTCTGTGCCCCAGGTAAGAATGAAGGAGAGGATGGCATCGCCTTTGATAATGATGATGAGAAGCAGCAGTGGGAGGAGGACCAGAAGGTGAGTGGTCATGTGGAGTCTTGGCAGTAACACAAATGAATAGCTTTCCCAACGTTCATAAATGCACATTTCTATGTATTGACTATTGCCCTGTGGTGTTGCAGCAAGCGGACAGAGACTGGTACATGATGGACGAAGGCTATGACGAGTTCCACAACCCACTGACCTCCACCTCTGAAGATTATGTGAAGAAGAGAGAGCAGATCCTGCAGAAGCAGACACAGAAACGCATCTCTGCCCAGAGACGACAGATCAATGAGGTATGGCACTGTGTTGCTACTCTATGACCACCTCCAGCCCTGGGTGCATCTAGCCCGTTTAGTTATCGTTAAAACCATCCATGGATTTAAATTTAGTGTGTTAGTGTTTAACGATGCGTGTTGTGTTCCTCCTGCCAGGATAATGAGCGCTGGGAGACTAACCGCATGCTGACCAGTGGAGTGGTCCAGAGGCTGGAGGTGGATGATGACTTTGAGGAGGACAACGCTGCCAAGGTCCACCTGCTGGTTCACAACCTGGTCCCTCCCTTCCTGGACGGGAGGATAGTCTTCACCAAGCAGGTAATACATCATTACAGCACGTTATGGGCCAATGAAATTACCAACACACCTGTTTATTTGGATAGGGAAGCTAAAACTTTTAATTTGGCTCTATACTCCAGCATTTTGGATTTGAGATCAAATGTTTTGTGAGGCGACACTAGGGCTCTGACGATACCAGTGTCGCAATATTTTTTTCCATGGCAAAAAGGAAAACGCTAAGCAGACCACTCTCTTTGGTCCTTTAAGAACCTGCTGTATGTAAAATATTCTGTACTATAGCTTGGAAGAAAAAGAAATGTGACTCTAGGTGACAGCATAATGATGTTTGTTTCCAACATTAGGGCAGTTTTCCTAAATAATTAAAATGTACTTTGGGTTTTGTTTCCTTTACCAATAACAGGAGAGGGTAGCATTTTTGGGGGGTATGATATTTATGCCTCTAACTTTCTCACTCATCATTATTCACAATTCATTCATGATTATTTGTAATCATGCTAGGATCCACATTAAAGTAGAAGTGTTCAGAAACATATTCTATTCTTATTTACAATGAAAGTGAGTCCAAAATGACACAATTTACCATTCCTTTCTATTGGGCACAACATAATCCAAAACACAACCAAAACAAACTGCACATGCATCCAACACGTTTCTATGCTCAAAAGCTTAATGTAGTCATTGCATGCTAGGAATATGGGACCAAATACTAAACTTTCACAGAATTTAATACATTATTAGTGAATTTGTCCAAATACAGTGTCTTCAGAAAGTATTCACACCGCTTTACTTTTCCACATTTTGTTGTTGCACCTTGAACTAAAAATGTATTCATCTGAGATTTTAGGTCACTGGCCTATACACAATAATACCCCTTAATGTAAAAATGGAATTATCTTTTTAGAAAGGTTTATAAATTAATTAAAAATACAAATCTGAAATGTCTTGAGTCAATAAGTATTCAACCCCTTTGTTATGGCAAGCCTAAATAAGTTCAGGAGTAAAAATGTGCCTAATAAGTTGCATGGACTCACTCACTGTGTGCAATAGTAGTGTTCTACAGGATCTTTTTATGAATACCTCTGTACCTCACACATACAATTATCTCGGTAAGGTTCCTCAGTCGAGCAGTGAAATTCAAACACAGATTCAACCACAAAGACCAGGGAGGTATTCCAATGCCTTGTAAAGTAGGGCACCTATTGGTAGACTGGTCATTTTTTTTCAAAAGAAGACATTGGATATCCCTTTGAGCAAGGTGAAGCTATTAATTACACTTTGGATGGCATATCAATACACCCAGTAACTACCAAGGTACAGGCGTCCTTCCTAACTCAGTTGCCGGTGAGGAAGGAAACAACTCAGGGATTTCACGATGAGGCCAATGGTAACTTTAAAACAGTTACAGAGTTCAATGGCTATTATAGGAGAATACTGAGGATGGATCAACAACATTGTCAATTAAGTTAGTATTGTGGAGTAACTACAGAGTGAAAAGCAGGAAGTCTGTGCACAATAAAAAAAATATTCCAAAACATGCATCCTGTTTGCAGTAAGGCACAAAAGTAAAACTGCAAAAAATGTGGCAAAGAAATGTTTGGGGAAAATTCAACACAACACATCACGGAGTACCACTCTTCATATTTTCAAGCATGGTGGTGGCTGCATCATGTTATGGGTCATGGCGAGGAATAGGGAGTTTTTTTTAGGATAAAAAAAAGGAATTGAGCTAAGCGCAGACAAAATCCTAGAGCAAAACCTGGTTGTCTGCTTTCCACCAGACACTGGGAGATAAATTCACCGTTCAGCAGCACAACAGAAGGCCAAATATACAATGCATTTGGAAAGTACCCAGACCCCTTGACTTTCTCCACATTTTGCTATAGCCTTATTCTAAAATTGATTCAATCGTCCCCCCCCCCCTTCCCCCCACAATCTACACACAATACCCCATAATGACAAAGCAAAAACAGGTTTTTAGAAATGTTTGCAAATTTATTCCAAATAAAAAATGAAATCACATTTATATAAATATTTAGACCCTTTACTCAGTACTTTTGTTGAAGCACCTTTGGCAGCGATTACAGCCTCGAGTCTTCTTGGGTATGACGCTACAAGCTTTGCACACCTGTATTTGGGGAGTTTCTCCCATTCTTCTCTGCAGATCCTCTCAAGCTCTGTCAGGTTGGATGGGGAGTGTCGCTGCACAGCTTTTTTCAGGTCTCCCCAGAGATGTTCGATTGGGTTCAACTCCGGGCTCTGGCTGGGCCACTCAAGGACATTCGGAAACTTGTCCCGAAGCCACCCCTGCATTGTCTTGGCTGTGTGCTTACTGTCGTTGTCCTGTTGGAAGGTGAACCTTCGCCATAGTCTCAGGTCCTGAGCGCTCTGGAGCAAGTTTTCATCAATGATCCCTCTGTACTTTGCTCTGATCATCTTTCCCTTGATCCTGACTAGTCTCCCAGTCCCTGCTGCTGAAAAACATCCCCACAGCATGATGCTGCCACCACCATGCTTCACTGTAGGGATGATGCCAGGTTTCCTCCATATGTGACGCTTGGCAGTCAGGCCAAAGAGGATCCATCTTGTTTCATCAAACCAAAGAATCTTGTTTTTCATGGTCTGAGAGTCCTGTCATGTGCCTTTTACTGAGGAGTGGCTTCTGTCTGGCAACTCTACAATGACCTGATTTGGTGGAGCGCTTCAGAGATGGTTGTCCTTCTGGAAGGTTATCCCGTCTCCACAGAGGAACTCTGGAGCTCTGTCAGAGTGACCATCGGGTTCTTAGTCACCTCCCTGACCAAGGCCCTTCTCCCCCGATTGTTCAGTTTGGCCGGGTAGCCAGCTCCTGGAAGAGTCTTGGTGGTTCCAATCTTCTTCCATTTAAGAATGATGTAGGCCACTGTGTTCTTGGGGACCTTCAATGCTGCAGACATTTTGTGGACCCTTCTCCAAATATTTTTGCTCTGATGTGCACTGTCAACTGTGGGAAGTCGGAAGTTTACATACACCTAAGCCAAATACATTTAAACTCAGTTTTTCACAATTTCTGACATTTAATCCTAGTAAAAATGTCCTGTCTTAGGTCAGTTACTATCACCACTTTATTTTAAGAATGTGAAATGTCAGAATAATAGGAGAGAATTATTTATTTCAGCTTTTATTTCTTTCATCACATTCCCAGTGGGTCAGAAGTTTACATACACTCAATTAGTATTTGGTAGCATTGACTTTAAATTGTTTAATTTGGGTCAAACGTTTCGGGTAGCCTTCCACAAGCTTCCCACAATAAGTTGGGTGAATTTTGGCCCATTCCTCCTGACAGAGCTGGTGTAACTGAGTCAGGTATGTTGGCCTCCTTGCTTGCACACAATAACTTTCAGTTCTGCCCACAAAATGTCTATGGGATTGAGGGCAGGGCTTTGTGATGGCCACTCCAATTCCTTGACTTTGTTGTCCTTAAGCCATTTTGCCACAACTTTGGAAGTATGCTTGGGGTCATTATCCATTTAGAAGACTCATTTGCAACCAAGCTTTAACTTCCTGACTGATGTCTTGAGATGTTGCTTCAATATATCCACATGATTTTCCTCCCTCATGATGCCATCTATTTTGTGAAGTGCACCAGTCCCTCCTGCAGCAAAGCACCCTCACAACATGATGCTGCCACCCCCGTGCTTCACGGTTGGGATGGTGTTCTTCGGCTTGCAAGCCTCCCCCTTTTTCCTCCAAACATAACGATGGTCATTATGGCCAAACAGTTCTATTTTTGTTTCATCAGACCAGAGGACATTTCTCCAAAAAGTACGATCTTTGTCCCCATGTGCAGTTGCAAACCATAGTCTGGCTTTTTCATAGCGGTTTTGGAGCAGTGGCTTCTTCCTTGCTGAGCGGCCTTTCAGGTTATGTCGATATAGGACTCGTTTTACTGGGGATATAGATACTTTTGTACCTGTTTCCTCCAGCATCTTCACAAGGTCCTTTGCTGTTGTTCTGTGGATTGATTTGCACTTTCGCACCAAAATACATTCATTTCTAGGAGACAGAACGTGTCTCCTTCCTGAGCGGTATGACGGCTGCGTGGTCCCATGGTGTTTATACTTGCGTACTATTGTTTGTACAGATGAACGTGGTACCTTTTTTTTATTTTTTTATTTTTATTTTTTTTTATCCCATTTTCTCCCCAATTTTCGTGGTATCCAATCGCTAGTAATTACTACCTTGTCTCATCGCTACAACTCCCGTACGGGCTCGGGAGAGACGAAGGTCGATAGCCATGCGTCCTCCGAAGCACAACCCAACCAGCCGTACTGCTTCTTAACACAGCGCGCCTCCAACCCGGAAGCCAGCCGCACCAATGTGTCGGAGGAAACACCGTGTACCTGGCCCCCTTGGTTGGCGCGCACTGCGCCCGGCCCGCCACAGGAGTCGCTGGAGCGCGATGAGACAAGGATATCCCTACCGGCCAAACCCTCCCTACCCCGGACGACGCTATGCCAATTGTGCGTCGCCCCACGGACCTCCCGGTCTCGGCCGGCTGCGACAGAGCCTGGGCGCGAACCCAGAGACTCTGGTGGCGCAGTTAGCACTGCGATGCAGTGCCCTAGACCACTGCGCCACCCGGGAGGCCCCTTGAACGTGGTACCTTAAGAGCAATTTCCAAACGCCTGAAGGATGAACCAGACTTGCCGAGGTCTACAATTTTTGAGGTATTGGCTGATTTCTTTTGATTTTCCCATGATGTCAAGCAAAGAGGCACAGAGTTTGAAGGTAGGCCTTGAAATACATCCACAGGTACACCTCCAATTGACTCAAATTATGTAAATTAGCCTATCAGAAGCTTCAAAGCCATGAAATCATTTTCTGTAATTTTCCAAGCTGTTTAAAAGCACAGTCAACTTAGCGTATGTAAACTTCTGACCCACTGGAATTGTGATACAGTGAATTATAAGGGAAATAATCTGTCTGTAAACAATTGTTGGAAAAATGACTTGTGTCATGCACAAAGTAATGTCCTAACCGACTTGCCAAAACTATAGTTTGTTAACAAGAATTTTGCCTTTCCAAATCATGTCCAATCAATTTAATTTACCACAGGTGGACTCCAAGTTGTAGAAACATCTCAAGGATGATCAATGGAAACAGGATGCACCTGAGCTCAATTTTGAGGTTCTTTAGGAAAGCGTCTGAATACTTATGCAAATAAGGTGACATTCTGTTCTGTCGCCTCGTATAAAACATTTGATCTCAAATTCAGAATGCTGGTGAATAGAGGCAAATATTATTTTTTCTTCACTTTCCAAATATTTTGGGGAGTTTATATACTTTTAAGGTCTGAGCCATTGGCGGAGAGCTGTTGCAGGCTTGTTGAGGGATTGTGAGAGTCTGCTGATAAGTATTTGGAAGTGGCTGAGTATTAACTAGTGGACTTACTATCGGAGTTGCTGTGTACTGAATGCGTACTGTTGCTGATTCTCTGTGCTCTAGCCGGAGCCTGTCATCCCTGTGAAAGACGCCACCTCTGACATGGCCATCATCTCCCGCAAGGGCAGCCAGCTGGTCCGCAAGCACCGCGAGCAGAAGGAACGCAAGAAGGTAGGCAATGTTTAAAACAGCAAACAGTACTTGATGGTATGGTTACTGGCTGAATATCTGACTGTTATTTTGATTGTTTCTCCAGGCTCAACAGAAACACTGGGAGCTGGCAGGCACCAAGCTGGGTGACATTATGGGCATCAAGAAGACTGAGGAAGGGGATAGCTCTGGGGGCAAGCCAGTGGGTGAGGATGGCAAGGTGGACTACAGGTAACAAGCCTTTTACTAAAGGCTTATTTTGTTTCCATTCTGAATGTTTATTAAACATCTGTTGTGACAAGAACATGTGACGAGAACAACCTCATTAATCCCCTCCCTCTCCTTCCTCCCTCCAGAACGGATCAGAAGTTTGCAGACCACATGAAAGATAAGAGTGAGGCCAGCAGTGAGTTTGCTAAGAAGAAGACCCTGCTGGAGCAGAGGCAGTATCTGCCCATCTTCGCTGTGAGGCAGCAGCTGCTCAACATCATCAGGTAGTTACTCTACTAGACCCGGCCTGGCTGTCCTGGGACCACTTATCACCCCCGGCCTTACCCCAGATGCAGGCTTTCATTCAGGATGTAGGATAAGACATGTATGGCAATGAAGGGGGGAGTTGGGGGCTGTGAAGTCAGAATGTTCATATGTGATTTACCTTTGGTTAGAGAATGACCACATCAAAGGTGACTTAGGTAATGCTAGACAGCATTTGTAAATCATTGACAAATACACTTCCAGATCTGTTTTCGTCAGCCGTAATTCATGTTTCCACAGTTTCGTAAGGTTGAAAGTCCCATCAGGATTCTAATGTTATTGGTTGTGATGTGATTCTGTCCAGGGACAACAGCATTGTGATCGTGGTGGGGGAGACGGGCAGTGGGAAGACCACCCAGCTGACCCAGTACCTTCACGAGGACGGCTACACCAGTTACGGCATGGTGGGCTGCACCCAGCCCCGCAGAGTGGCAGCCATGAGCGTGGCCAAGAGAGTCAGTGAGGAGCTGGGCAGCAACCTGGGAGAGGAGGTGAACATTCAGCTGGTTTATGGAGTAGCCACTAGACAAACATGAACTAGATCTTAGAAACAGTGATCTATGGATCAGTCAAAGCAGTGGATAACTAGTCTTATCAGTTAACCCAGTGTAACAGACCTGGCAAGAGTATAACTAGTCTTATCAGTTAACCCAGTGTAACAGACCTGGCAAGAGTTTATGAACTGCAATGAACTTGTTTATAGAGGAACGGAAGTACTCCAGAACAGAATAAGTGTTTTTTCCCCCCCACCAGATATCAATGTTCACTGCGTGTAAAGGTCATCTGTCAATTGATGTTGAGTCATGGTGCTGTCTTGTTTTTTTCCTTATGGATTTGACGCTTGTATTCATATGTTGTGCAACACCGCTATCTAGTGGTGATTCAGAGATTGTACACCGCTTCCATTCTACAACTTGTAATGGAACTCTCCTCGCCAGCTCGTTTCTTTGGTTGACCCGTAGCACTGCCGTTTGAAGGCCGTAATTCATATGTGGAATGTAAATGTATGTAGTTCACTACTAAACCATTCAGTTTTTTTGCTTTGCAGGTGGGTTATGCGATCCGTTTTGAGGACTGTACATCGGAGAAGACTGTGATAAAGTACATGACAGACGGTATCCTGCTGAGAGAGTCTCTCAGAGAGTCAGATCTGGACCACTACAGTGCTGTCATCATGGACGAGGCCCACGAACGTTCCCTCAACACAGATGTGCTGTTCGGCCTGCTACGAGAGGTGAGGGAGACACCTTTTCTCCAAGTCTTTTGTATGTTTATTGGATAGAGTGGTATAGAGGTGAAGGTTGGATCGAGAGTGCTGAAAGAGCAGTGGGCCGGATTCAAACCCATACTGGCAGTGATACATGTGTTCCAGGGCAGTGGCTTAGACTGCCAGACCAGGGAGACACTTTTAAAACTCCCTGGATGTTATTCAATTGTGATTATTTTGCGTGCATATTTTTTATTCAGAGGCTTTGGTTGTCTTGTAAGCAGTAGTAGAACTCTCTGTCTCTGTCCTTTTCTTCCAGATTGTATCGAGGCGTTCTGACCTCAAGCTGATAGTCACCTCAGCCACCATGGACTCTGACAAATTTGCTGCGTTTTTCGGCAACGTTCCCATATTCCACATTCCAGGAAGAACATTCCCTGTAGACATCTTATTCAGCAAGGTATTGTGTCCAACTCTTCATTCAACATCCATTCATTATTATATATATATATTTTTTTTTTACAGGGAGTCAACACAGCCATTTAATTTGTATAATGACTTATACCCAGACTAGACCGGCCACATTTCGTGCGCGAGGGTTGCAAAATAAATGTACACATGCATGTTTTTCAGTCATTTAGTCCACACTACTTGGCTCTATTTCAGATGCTCGATGCAATGCAAGTCCCGCCTCTTCCATCTCCTTATTGGTTTTCACGAAGATACAAACCCATGTGGGTGCTTTAAAGACTAAGAGATTAATCAAAGATAACTAAGAACTAACTTGGTTTCACTTTTGTCTGTGGGTTAATCGTCATAGTAGAGAAACACACACACACATTTGTCAAATTTACAAAGAGCCAGCTTAAAAGAGGACAATTTGCATGTCGGGTAAAATAACGAGCAACAGCTATCTAGCTAAATGTCCATGAACGTTTCATGTGTTTCGACCTTTCCTGAAATGAATAGAATTGATTCACAGTTGGTTTTGGTATTTTAACCTGCGTGTAATGATCGCTCCTGGTGGGGATGGAGAAAATGATCACGTGCACAATGGACGCAGCCGCTGGGCCGGTTTAGTCATGGAGTAAGACTACTGTTATTTGTACCAAGGTAGTGTGTAGTTGCTGTGTATTCTAACAGTGTTGTGTATTATCTGAGTACAGACTCCCCAGGAAGACTATGTGGAGGCAGCAGTGAAGCAGGCCTTACAGATCCACCTTAGTGGTATGGGGGGAGATATCCTCATCTTCATGCCTGGCCAGGAGGACATCGAGGTGACGTCAGATCAGATCGTGGAGCGTCTAGAGGATCTGGAAAGCGCCCCTCCTCTGACTGTACTGCCCATCTACTCCCAGCTGCCCTCTGACCTCCAGGCCAAGATCTTCCAGAAGGTAACCAATAACACCCAGTTACTGTTACACTAACATGTACAGTTGGAAATCTTTACATACTGCAGTATCCTTTGTACACAAGCATACTTGCTGTTAGGTAGTCGGAATGCATATACAGTGCATTCGGAAAGTATTCAGACCCCTTGACTTTTTCCACATTTTGTTAGGTTACAGCCTTATTCTAAAATTGATTAAATAAAATATTTCCTCATCAATCTACACATAATACCCCATAATGACAAAGCAAAACCAGTAAAAAAACTAAAATATTCTTTGGGCTGATGAAACCAAGATTGAACTCTTTGTCCTGAATGCCAAGCGTCACATCTGGAGGAAACCTGGCACCATCCCTACGTTGAAGCATGGTGGTGGTAGCATCATGCTGTGGGGATGTTTTTCAGCGGCAGGGATTGGGAGACTAGTCAGGTTCGAGGGAAAGATGAACGGAGCAAATTACAGAGAGTTCCTTGATGAAAACCTCCAGAGCGCTCAGGACCTGAGACTGGGGCGAAGGCTCACTGTCAAACAGGAAAACGATCCTAAACACACAGCCAAGACAATGCAGGATTGGCTTCGGTACAAATTTACAAATGTCCTTGAGTGGCCTGACAGAGCCTGGACTTGAACCCGATCTCTAACATATCTGGAGAGACCTGAAAATAGCTGTACAGCGACCATCCCCATCCAACCTGACAGAGTTTGAGAGGATCTGCAGAGAAGAATGGAAGAAAATCCCCAAATACAAGTGTGCCAAGCTTGTAGCCTCATACCCAAGAAGACTGGAGGCTGTAATTGCTGCCAAAGGTGCTTCAACAAAGTACTGAGTAAAGGGTCTGAATACTTATGTAAAACATTTATTTTTGTCATTATGGGGTATTAAGTGTAGATTGATGAGGGGGAAACAGCAATTTAATCCATTTTAGAATTAGGCTGTAACGTAACAAAGTGGATGAAGTCAAGGGGTTTGAATACTTTCCGAAGGCACTGTATATTACACAAAAAGGAACACGTCCTTCTTACTGGTAAAGTGACGTGTAGCTAATGTCTTTGTTATGTTTTCTAACCGCCAGGCTCCAGATGGTGTGAGGAAGTGCATCGTTGCCACCAACATCGCCGAGACCTCCCTGACTGTGGATGGTATCATGTTTGTTGTGGATGCTGGATACTGCAAACTCAAGGTACCCTGTCACCCTCACTATCTTCCCCAGACTATCAAATGAAATAAGACAAACCATGTTAGGATAGTATTTCTGTGTTTGTTGCTGATGTGTTCTCTTTGATAGGTGTTCAACCCTCGCATTGGCATGGATGCCCTGCAGGTGTACCCTATCAGCCAGGCTAACGCCAACCAGCGTGCGGGCAGAGCAGGACGTACAGGGCCGGGCCAGTGTTACAGGTAAGTCGCTGTCTACAGACACACTCAGTCTCACACTCCAAATGTGCAGGCCTCCCACCTTTCTCAGTTTCTAGAGGGCTGCCTTTGTCCGCCAGTTGTGGTAGAGAAGTATGGAGCCATAATGAAAGTGTAATGAAAGGCAGTTATTTGAAGGTGTCACCTTAGTGTGATGTTTGAGAGTTCCAGACAGGGCTAGCAGGAAGTAGTATTCACATGTCAAGAGTGTCCTGTCTTCTAGGAAGATATTTCAATACTCCTCTACATCTGACTGAAGCAGTCTGGAACTAAAATATTAGATCAGCCATATCTTACCCCTTTCATGTCTATCTGGGCCTAGATACAGGAATAAACAGGCAGAATTACACAATTCTCCTCACTCTGCCTGCTATCTCATTCCAACTACTCCTATCCACCAAAAAGGTAGAAAACCAGCTAACAACATTAGCATCCTTTTGTATGGTGAGCCGTGCTGAAACGGGTGTCAATCTGAAGCGCGATTGTGTTGTGTGTAATGCCGCCACCGTTGTTTCATCCTCTGGCTGATGCACATCAGAGCTCCCCTCAGACGGGCTGTCCAGGCCTCTGATCTGCAAGGCGGCCGGGCTGCTTTCAAAGCCATCAGAGGCTGGGAGGGAGAGGAGGGAGAATCCTAATCTCCACAGGATTTCATGCAGTTTAACTCTGTTTACAGCAGGGAGAATGTGACACAAAAGCCTGTTCTCTCTGAGATTTCACATGACCTTTCACCTATCTGTCATACTACACCAAGTTGAGGGAGATGGTGACACGCACACCAGACACACACCAGACACAAGATTGTTTTGCCTTGTAAATGAGCTTGGAATTTTATAAAAGACCCTTCTACCAAGATTACCCCCCCCTCACACACACACTCAGATCTGTGAAGAATCAATTTTGGAGTGGAGCTTTAGAGTGGGTGGGGCCTAGGCGTTTGGAGGGGTGGGAGGTGACGTGTGTGCGCCATGCTGGGTGACTCGACTTGTGTGGCGAATCTGATACTCAAAGCACCTCTTAGCTGTGACTGCACCCAACACACACACACATCTCCAGCCCCGAGGACATTCACACAACCCGGCGTAAACAAACACAGATCATTCCCTCATAATGCACACACTTCAGAGGGATTAGCCACTAACTGAAATGGTTGAGAGATGCTTTGTTAGGCCAGACATATCAGTCTGAAGCAGCAATGGGAGCTGCTCTAAATAGTTTGGATAGTAAATACCTCATAAGTAGCTTGGTTAAATGTTTATCATGTGCAGTAGGCCTGTCTCTTTGCCCTTCTCTAAATGTCAGTTGGGGAGAGTTCAGCTTTCATGGAAACGGAGGCTTCTCAATCACGGTGCCACTGTTACAGGGTGAGAGCACTGTGCCACTGTTACAGGGTTAGAGCACTGTGCCATTGTTACAGGGTTAGAGCACTGTGCCACTGTTACAGGGTTAGAGCACTGTGCCACTGTTACAGGGCGAGAGCACTGTGCCATTGTTACAGGGCGAGAGCACTGTGCCATTGTTACAGGGCGAGAGCACTGTGCCATTGTTACAGGGTGAGAGCACTGTGCCACTGTTACAGGGTGAGAGCACTGTGCCACTGTTACAGGGTGAGAGCACTGTGCCACTGTTACAGGGTGAGAGCACTGTGCCACTGTTACAGGGTGAGAGCACTGTGCCACTGTTACAGGGTGAGAGCACTGTGCCACTGTTACAGGGTGAGAGCACTGTGTGAAGTCATATCAGTGCCATGCAGAGCAGGTGGTGAAGACAGCATCTCCAGACCTGTCACTCTATGGAGCATTTGTGCGTTTCGAAAAAATATGTATCCGCTAGATTATTCAATAACCTCCCCCGTCGGTGTCGCTCTCACTCCATCTCTCCCTCTCTCCTCCTCTGTCCATCCAGGCTGTACACCCAGAGTGCCTTCAAGAATGAGATGTTAACCACCACCATCCCAGAGATTCAGCGGACCAACCTGGCCAACGTGGTGCTGCTGCTAAAATCCCTGGGGGTCCAGGACCTGCTGCTCTTCCACTTCATGGACCCCCCGCCCGAGGACAACATGCTCAACTCCATGTACCAGCTGTGGATCCTGGGGGCCCTGGACAACACAGGTGAGTCTCTGCCCTGGCCTGGCCTGGACCACATCACTCAAGATTAGGCCACTAAATGTACAAATTGATCAAATATAATAATTTATCTCAGAAAACAAGGTTAAAATAGGTTGGGATAAGTATGTGTTCCCCACCAGCAATACAGCCAACAGATTAACAATAACTACTTCATGTGCGAGGAGAGACTTGGATGATGGAACTAGTCAATAGGTTGCTTTAATGGTATGTACATGCACTGCACACCGTAAAGTATAGAGCTAGGTAGCACTGTGGTGTAGGTAGTGGAGTAATTGCATAGTGCTTTATCCTCTGTTAGATTTGACTGGCTGAGTCTCATCTCTGTCTCATCTGAGCCAGATCCCTGGGGATTAGGGGATTTGGTGTCTGTGGAGGACTTTTGACGTTTGCCTGTGTGGTGTGTTAACAGCAGATTATCTCTGATTTAAGGTTTACCTGGTCAATACAGCCTGTTCTGCCTCTGCGCTTTCCCTCTAAGCTCCTATATAGTCTGTCATGTAATCATTTAAATCAGAGCTGGCAATGTTTGATTTAAATATGTTTTTGTAACCATCCTCCTATGTCAGCACTTTCTCTCTCGCTTGGTCTCTCTCTCAGCGCTATAGACAGGAAGGTGTCACCTGTATTGTGTTCCCCCTCTCCTCTGTCTGTAAACAGGAAGTGTTATTATTTGTGTCCCCCTCAGGTTCCCTGACGCCCACTGGGAGGCTGATGGTGGAGTTCCCTCTGGATCCGGCTCTGTCCAAGATGCTGATCGTATCATGTGACATGGGCTGCAGTGCTGACATCCTCATCATCGTCTCCATGCTGTCTGTACCGGCCATCTTCTACAGGCCTAAGGTAGATGTCATTGAGATCGCCAACCAATGAATGTCTTAATGTGTTGCTAATGTTTGTTTATCTTACTGTTAAGAAAAATTCACATTACACACTGGACAGTTGTGTGACCCCTGTATTTCCTCTGTGTCCTGACCTTTCCAGGGTCGTGAGGAGGAGAGTGACCAGGTGAGGGAGAAGTTCTCGGTCCCAGAGAGTGACCACCTGACCTACCTGAATGTCTACCTGCAGTGGAAGAACAACAACTACTCCAGCATCTGGTGCAACGAACACTTCATCCACACCAAGGCCATGCGAAAGGTCAGACCACGCCCCTCTCTGACCAGTCTCCCTGGCTTAGGATCGAAATGCACTTGATTTCCACTTTGCATCACAATAGTCACACGCTGAGCAATGTGTATTGAATGTCCTCTTGTGTTTTAGGTGCGCGAGGTCCGCTCCCAGCTCAAAGACATCATGGTGCAGCAGAGGATGAACCTGGTGTCCTGTGGCTCAGACTGGGACATCATCAGGAAGTGTATCTGTGCTGCCTACTTCCACCAGGCAGCCAAGCTGAAGGGCATAGGGGAGTATGTGAACGTGAGGACAGGCATGCCGTGTCACCTCCACCCCACCAGCTCTCTGTTTGGCATGGGATACACCCCAGACTACATCACCTACCACGAGCTGGTCATGACCACCAAGGTAACAGACCCAGCCTCCACACAGCTACGCTATGATCTGGACTGTTCAGAGATGAAGGTGTTCTACACCTTGACTCACCAGAAAGAGCTGTCATATATATTAGCCTTCTAGCTCTGTTACTGTGTTCTAATGTGTTGTAACCTGTGTTGTTTGATGTCCCTCCGGTAGGAGTACATGCAGTGTGTGACTGCGGTGGATGGGGAGTGGCTGGCTGAGCTGGGGCCCATGTTCTACAGTGTCAAACAGGCAGGGAAGAGCAGGATGGTAAGCTCTTCGGCCCTTACTTCCTCCCTCCCTACGTCTCATGGTTAATTCCTCCTCCCTCTGTCCTTTTCTCTCCTCTCACCCCTCTGTTCCTCTCTCTCTCTGTGCAGGAGAACCGGCGGCGGGCCAAGGAAGAGATCACTAACATGGAGGAGGAGATGTCTCTGGCGGAGCAGCAACTGAGGAGCAGGAGAGAGGATCAGGACAGGAAGAGTAACGTGGGCAGCGTCAGGTATACTCATCTATCTTCATCTATTCTTCACAGAGAGGTTTCACTCTGACAATAGTCCCAGTCGCTATTAAATAGACCGCCGCGGCCCCACCCGCCTGTGGGGAAAATGACCTGTGGTTACCTTGGTTACCCAATTGGCTCACAGCAAAATCTTGACCTTTTTCAAACGCAAGTTCCTTACAAAGCTACATTTAATAAAAGTACATGTCTAAAGATTACTTTTCAACATTGCCGAGTGTTTTCGCTACTTAGAAAAACGTAATATTGAAAGGCTTCCCTCATGCCCCTTTTCATGACGCCGCTTACTTTAGCCATGTGAGTGCTAGCTAGCTACCAACCAGAACATTAAGCTAGCCAAGACCAACAACACACTATAAAGCTACAAGTAGTGAGTGGAATTACAACCAGACTGTACTTAACAAGTTAAACGTCTTACCTGTGATTAAATATTTTCTACACACAAAGCTACATGTAGCCTACTTGGATTACCGCGTCCCTACATTTCCCACACCGAATAGCCTGAAGCCACAGGGCTCTTCTCGCAGGCTCTATTTCCCTATGTGGGATCATTGCAAACCGTAGGTCAGGATTTTTGACCTGGTTAAATGTACATCGAACAACATTGCAGCTTTTCTGCATGTTTTGTTATTTCTGTATAACAAAAAATCATCAGCAAAGTTTGCTCTTTTACAATGGGGGTCAATGGGAAATGTTATTTTTTCAGAATGGGCCACTTCCGAGTCGTAGAAACTGGTTAATTTTGCTGCTTCTCTACCCATCTCTCTCTAATTATCTCTGCCTCTCCTTCTCTACCATCTCTCTCTTATTCTCTGCCTCTCCTTCTCTCTTATCCTCTCTGTCTTTTCTACCTCTCTCACTTTCCATGATGAGCTTTTCTCACCTCCAGACGAGACAAAAATAAATAATATTGACTCCTGGCTGACCCCCATTACTGCTGCAATTTAAATGGTGCCACAGCAGAGGGGAGAAAGGAGACAGTGTTTATTTTCAAATTAGAAGGGACACTTTTTTTTATTTTGCACCCATTCCATAAGGCTCACAAAAGAGATGGGTTTGAGAGGGAAAAAAATAACACTTTGATATAGCAATAAATCTGCTGATTAATTAACAATAAGAGTGTGTGTCTGTCAGACAGTCTCCAAAATAATCACATTAAAACGTAGAGGATTAAGGAATAGATTACAGAGCGAGTGCCTCAGAATTATGATAATAAACATGGCCGGCTCTCGTGGGCTGTCAGCTGCTTTTGTCCGCCTCTGTCTGTGAACACAAGCATCCCTTCACTGTGCCGGGGCCCCATGAAACACTTCTACTACACATTTTGATCTGGTTCCTGTCTGTCATTCAGCAACCCCCCACCCTTACTCAGATAAGTGGGCTCAAAGCTTTAAGTCAGTGATTTTACGGGAGCTTTTATTCAATGTAAATGCAGAGCTGTGAGAAGTGTTCTGTCCTTGTATGTGAAAGTGGTGGTAGGAATGAGGGTGCTGTCTTCCCTCTGTGCTGTGTTCACCAAACACCTGTGTGTGGAAAGAAGAGTGGCCCTCAGACAGAGAGCTCTTAAAGCACTTGACAACAATATGTCTGTCTACTAGACCTAGAAGGATCCACCCTGCTTCCAAACTCTGCTTTTACTGAGGATTATGTAAAGGGAGGCACATTAGTTAGGATTTGGCTTTAATCTCAGCCAGGCTGTCCTCCTCACTTCTCCATAGCCTCCTACCAGCAGGCCTCTCAGGATGTGTGTGTGTGTGTGAAAGACATTGGAAAATAAAGGTGAAAGACTATCTTAACCTCTAGAAATCACCTTGTTTAATTTAATAAATAAATACATTTTGAAGGCCTGAGGACATTGTTGTAATTTGTCAAATGTGACTTTAGCTGGGGTGGACAGAGGGGGGCAGAACTGAGGGATGAAGGGAAGGACTGGGTTATGACCTGATGGCTGTAATTGCTGGTGTGTGTGAGGACTGAGGAGGGAATGCTGGGTAGTGTCAGAGTGTCGCGCTGCTGTAATTAAAGATGATAGATTTTGCTGTCAGCGGCGTCCGCTTATCCCTCCCTACTAGCCTGCCCCCCCCCCCCCCCCTGCTAGCCTGTCCCCCCCCTGCAAAAAAAAATATCTTCTGTCATTGCCAATTGTTTATTCTTTTGTCTCGATAGGGCTGTGAAAATCTGCACCCCGGGAAGGAAGGAGGAGGCACCCATGACCCCAAAGCGCACCCCAGCTCGTTTTGGGCTCTAGATCTTCTCTGTTAAGACTTAAACACTTGACCTCACCACTAAATATCACCTGTATGTGTACCATACCATCACTGGATGAGCCTTGCTGAGAGGGCTTGGAAAACTGTCCCCTCCTATTGTTTGGTACCAGCTGCAGTTCAGACAGAGGCCAGCAGAGGTAGAACTTGTATAAGGCATGAGGCTCCCGTAACAGACCTTTTCTGTCAGCAAATCCACATAGCGTCCCTCCATTTTTACGTGCAGAGAGATACAGTATACGGCTGTTAGAATGCAGTATTTTCTATTTCTGTAAAGTAAGTAAAACCCAATGATGAAACATCATTGAAAAGGTATCGTCTTTAAAGGATATTTGATATACCTTGAAAATCTGTCAAAGCATTTATCATAATCCTTCACAGGCTACAGTGTCCAAGCAGGAAACCTTTAGTTGTTCCATCTCCTACTGTACCCTACAAGGGGCTGTTTTCTTGATGGTAGTCTCTCCCGATCAATATAAACTATGTTCAATAAGGTTGGGAATTGCCAGCGACCTCACCATATTAGCATGATACTTTGGTGCCGATACGATATGTATTGCGATTCGATACTGTGATTTTGAGTCGATGTTCCGAACATATTGCTCACCATATATCTGCTGCAGAGGGACAAGAGAGAGATCCATGAGAAACGAGTTTTGATCAGTCATGGAAATAAAAGCTCTGAATACAAAAGATGGAGAACAAGAAATGGAAGGAAAAATACTGGTGTTTTGGTGCAGGTACAGGCAACTAGCACAAAAATAATATTGTGATATTGTCAAAACAATACGAAATATCGTCAAATAATATCCCGATATGTAACTGTATAGACCCCCCCCCCCCCCCCCCCCATCATTAGTGTTTAAGTAGTGCTGCATTGTGCTGTCAGTCATAAGTGGACAGCTGGTCCAAACTAGTCTGATCCTGTAGTGTGTTCATTGGGCTGTATGTCATTCAGTGTGAGTAGAGAGAGGAGGCAGAAGTAGCACTGTCGTGTGTCCATGAATTCTGCCTGATTTATTTTTTTCAATTTCATCATGTCCCTCTCAAATCTCCTTCAAGAGATCATTTTCACCTTGTACAACTGGCTGACCTCTGTATCTTTTGTATGTCGTGTGTAGCAAATGGCCTGTGCCATGGTGAAGTGCCCCTTCACTGACTGAAGCATTATCCAAACTGTGCTTGTGGCATGAGTGGCTCAGACATATCTGGAGCTACCTTAACACCCTTCATGCAAACTGTTTGGAGGACAAGCTTTAGCAATTGAGCTTTTCCTAACCCCATTAGCCCTCCACAGCACTGCAGTATTCCTCAGCTTCTCTCCGTTTACACATGAATGTCAGAACCTGGATGAAACTCATGACGGCCTCAGCCTCTCATGGTCCTTGTGTTGAAAATGACCACCAATTTTATCTTGAGATTCCCCTCCAAGTCAAGTGGGTGAATGATCCCAGAAATATTTTTTGCAGGGCCCATGGTTGGAGTTGATATGTGTGTGTAACTGTGGCACATCTCTCAGATCAGGGTTTCCTTAACTCGGTCCCAGGTGCACGTTTTGGTTTTTAGCCACAGCACTACACAGCTGATTCAAATAATCAAAGCTTAATGATTAGTTGGTTATTTGATTCAGCTGTGAAGTCCTAGGGCAAAATCAAAACGTGCACCTGGGGGTCCACAGGACTGAGTTTCCGGAAACCCTGTCTTACATCATGTCTCTTCACCAGACTGATATGTCCTGCACTTGAGTAGTCAGGTTTAGCAAGGTGATTCAGCAAGTTCCAAGCGGTGGACTTGATTCTGAAGTCATTCATTCTCTGTGTACTAGATTGACTTTGTATAGTTTTGTTCATACCAGTATCTTGTCTTGTTGGTGGTCAGTGATTCTGTTTTGTGATGTGAAATTAGGTTCTGGTAACACCAGCCCATGGTTTGCGAATATAATTTTTAACTTGACTACAGTTTGGGAACTGAAAATAAATGGTCTTATTTTTTACTCTGTTGGTTTATGTGTCCTTGATTCCCTCACCACAGGTAAAACAAAGTAAACAGTATCTCAGTCAGAGCCTAAGGGCTCGATTCAATTTGCATTGCGGAAGTTCTGTAGCAAAGCGCAATTGAAATGTAAAGGTCATTTCTGATTGAGCCGACATGCAGCGTTTACTGTGAATGCAGTCTGCGTGAACGCGGGAGCATTGCCTTTAAGGGCTAGAATCAATCTGTAGCGCCGAATATCAGTATTATGGCGGGATTTGAAATGTAATGGCAATGTATCCGCAGAGACTGCATGTCTAAATCGAAAATGATCTTACCATTTCTACAGCGCTACAACGCAGATCTTTGGTGCTACGGATTGAATCCAGCCCTACATTTCAATCATGCTATACTGCGGAACTTCAGCGATTACGATCGAATCCATCTCTTAAACCTCATGTCTGAGCTAATGATCAATGCTTGAAGGGCTGGATTCAATCCGTATCACGGAAGATCTGCGTTTATAGCTCAAATTAAATTTTAAAGGCACTGTTTGCGGATACTGCATTCATGCTAAACACTGCATAGGCTATGTCGGCTCAATCGGAAATTACCTTTACATTTGAGCACAGATCTTCTGTGATACAGATTTTATTCAGCCCATAGTCCATGTTTATGTAGTTTAGTCCTGTCTTTTACCGATGTAATCACCTGCTAATGGTTGACAGGTGGATAGGTTTTCATGTATATAACCTGCTAATGTCTGACTAGTAGTGACTACAGTTCCAACAGCTTTCCTGCCAGAGAATGGTGAACCTTGCCCAACAACCCAATGTGAATAAATATGCAGCTAATCATGGCCCGCTCATTAGTGGCGCCAGACCTGTGCGTAATTCATTTTGCTTTTCCCAGCAGCCCTTGGGTTTTACACACATGCTCGCACATACACACACAATTCAATTATTGGTTGCAGCCAGAGAATATTTAATCAGCCGCTGATCTGGCAGAAAGGTGAGGTGACACTTTCTAATTATAATTATGATGGAAGACCCTCCTTGGCCAAACAAAGCAGTGTCTTTTTTACTATTTTCTAAATGTTTCTCCCAGCCAGGTAGCATGGATTTATGTGGTATTTTGTACTTTTTTCTCATATGTTTGACCATAGGGGTGAAGTGCAAAGGTCATGATGACTGATTTCACTGTGTAGTAGAGTAGAAATAGCTCAACATCTGCTCACCACCTAGCTCTGACAAAATCAAATTTATTTATATAGCCCTTCTTACATCAGCTGATATCTCAAAGTGCTGTACAGAAACCCAGCCTAAAACCCCAAACAGCAAGCGATGCAGGTGTAGAAGCACGGTGTCTAGGAAAAACTCCCTAGAAAGGCCAAAACCTAGGAAGAAACCTAGAGAGGAACCAGGCTATGAGGTGTGGCCAGTCCTCTTCTGGCTGTGCCGGGTGGAGATTATAACAGAACATGGCCAAGATGTTCAAATGTTCATAAATGACCAAAATGGTCAAATAATAATATAATAAAAATCTCAGTAGTTGTCGAGGGTGCAACAAGTCAGCACCTCAGGAGTAAATGTCAGTTGGCTTTTCATAGCCGATTAAGAGTATCTCTACCGCTCCTGCTGTCTCTAGAGAGTTGAAAACAGCAGGTCTGAGACAGGTCAGGGTTCCATAGCCGCAGGCAGAACAGTTGAAACTGGAGCAGCAGCACGGCCAGGTGGACTGGGGACAGCAAGGAGTCATCATGCCAGGTAGTCCTGAGGCATGGTCCTAGGGCTCAGGTCCTCCGAGAGTGAGAAAGAGAGAAAGAGAAAATTAGAGAGAGCATACTTAAATTCACACAGGACACCGGATAAGACAGGAGAAGTACTCCCGATATAACAGACTGACCCTAGCCCCCCGACACATAAACTACTGCAGCATAAATACTGGCGGCTGAGACAGGAGGGGTCAGGAGACACTGTGGCCCCATCCGATGATACCCCCGGACAGGGCCAAACAGGCAGGATATAACCCCACCCACTTTGCCAAAGCACAGCCCCCACACCACTAGAGGGATATCTTCAACCACCAACCATCCTGAGACAAGGCCGAGTATAGCCCACAAAGATCTCCACCACAGCACAAACCAAGGGGGGGGGCGCCAACCCAGACAGGAAGATCACATCAGTGACTCAACCCACTCAAGTGACGCACCCCTCCTAGGGAGGGACGGCATGGAAGAGCACCAGTAAGCCAGTGACTCAGCCCCTGTAATAGGGTTAGAGGCAGAGAATCCCAGTGGAGAGAGGGGAACCGGCCAGGCAGAGACAGCAAGAGCGGTTCGTTGCTCCAGAGCCTTTCCGTTCACCTTCACACTGCTGGGCCAGACTACACTCAATCATATGACCCACTGAAGAGATGAGTCTTCAGTAAAGACTTAAAGGTTGAGACCAAGTCTGCGTCTCCCACATGGGTAGGCAGACCATTCCATAAAAATGGAGCTCAATAAGAGAAAGCCCTGCCTCCAGCTGTTTGCTTAGAAATTCTAGGGACAATTAGGAGGCCTGCGTCTTGTGACCGTAGCGTACGTGTAGGTATGTACGGCAGGACCAAATCGGAAAGATAGGTATGAGCAAACTCATGTAATGATTTGTAGGTTAGCAGTAAAACCTTGAAATCAGCCCTTTTCTTAACAGGAAGCCAGTGTAGGGAGGCTGGCACAGGAGTAATATGATCAAATGTTTGGGTTCTAGTCAGGATTCTAGCAGCCGTATTTAGCACTAACTGAAGTTTATTTAGTGCTTTATCCGGGTAGCCGGAAAGTAGAGAATTGCAGTAGTCTAACCTAGAAGTGATAAAAGCATGGATACATTTTTCTGTTCGTCAAAAGAGAGATCAGAGTCCAGAGTAACGCCGAGGTCCTTCACAGTTTTATTTAAGACGACTGTACAACCATCAAGATTAAGTGTCAGATTCAACAGAAGATCTCTTTGTTTCTTGGGACATAAAACAAGCATCTCTGTTTTGTCTGAGTTTAAAAGTAGAAAGTTTGCAGCCATCTACTTCCTTATGTCTGAAACACAGGCTTCTAGCGAGGGCAATTTTGGGGCTTCACCATGTTTCATTGAAATGTACAGCTGTGTGTCATCCGCATAGCAGTGAAAGTTAACATTATGTTTTCGAATGACATCCCCAAGAGGTAAAATATATAGTGAAAACAATAGTGGTCCTAAAACGGAACCTTGAGGAACACCGAAATTTACAGTTGATTTTTCAGAGGACAAACCATTCACAGAAACAAACTGATATCTTTCCGACAGATAAGATCTAAACCAGGCCAAAACTTGTCCGTGTAACACGCCTTGCGGTGACGTTCTATTGATATAGGAGAGTGAACACAACTTGAGCTTAGATGAGTAAACCTGTCAGATAAAACAAAATAAATCAGTGCATCCCCCTCACACAAACACAGGTAGGTAACCTGTCAGTTAAGTGTTGGGCCAGTAACCGAAAGGTCGCTGGTTAGAATCCCCAAGCCGGCATGTTTGCTGTTCTGCCCTTGAGCAAAGCAGTTAACCCCAGACAACTGCTCTGTGGACATCGATTTAAGGCAGCCCACCACACCTCTCTGATTCAGAGGGTTGTTGTGCAACTGACTAGCTATCCCCTTTCCCTTCAGATATGCAGTGGTTAAATTGAGGAGGGCTACCCAGAGCCAGACTCCTGCACCTTGTTAGAGTGAGTGCCATGCTGAGCTTCAGCACCTTACGGGTCCAAAAAGAAAAGTAGGATACAAGTATGATAAACCAAGGTTATGGTTATGCCAAAATTAGAGTTGCAGACAGCTAGGGTTAGGATTTAACCATGGTTTGGACTTAAAGCTAGGGATGTGGTTGATGTTAGTGTTGAACCTTGTGGACTTGAAGATAAATAGGGTTGTGGTTGAGGCTAGGGTAAGAGTTGAACCGTGATTGGGACTTGAAGCTAGGGTTAGGGGTTAGTTATTATTATTTTTTATTTCATCTTTATTTAACCAGGTAGGCCAGCTGAGAACAAGTTCTCATTTACAACTGCGACCTGGCCAAGATAAAGCAAAGCAGTGCGACAAAAACAACACAGTTACACATAAACAAACGTACAGTCAATAACACAATAGAAAAATATATGTACAGTGTGTGCAATTGTAGAAGAGTAGGGAGGTAAGTCAATAAATAGGCCATAGAGGCGAAATAATTACAATTTAGCATTAACACTGGAGTGATAGATGTGCAGATGATGATGTGCAAGTAGAGATACTGGTGTGCAAAACAGCAAGCGGATAAGTAACAATATGGGGATGAGGTAGTTGGGTGTGCTATTTACAGATTGGCTGTGTACAGGTACAGTGATCGGTAAGCTGCTCTGACAGCTGATGCTTAAAGTTAGAGAGGGAGATATAAGACTCCAGCTTCAGTGATTTTTGCAATTTGTTCCAGTCAGTGGCAGCAGAGAACTGGAAGGAAAGGCGACCAAAGTAAGTGTTGGCTTTGGGGATGACCAGTGAAATATACCTGCTGGAGCGCATGCTACGGGTGGTTGTTGCTATGGTGACCAGTGAGCTGAGATAAGGCGGGGCTTTACCTAGCAAAGACTTATAGATGACCTGGAGCCAGTGGGTTTGGCGACGAATATGTAGTGCGAGCCAGCCAACGAGAGCGTACAGGTCGCAGTGGTGGGTAGTATATGGCACTGTGATAGGCTACATCCAGTTTTCTGAGGCTATTTTGTAAATTACATCGCCGAAGTCAAGGATCGGTAGGATAGTCAGTTTTACAAGGGTATGTTTGGCAGCATGAGTGAAGGAGGCTTTGTTGCAAAATACGAAGCTGATTCTAGATTTCATTTTGGATTGGAGATGCTTAATGTGAGTCTGGAAGGAGAGTTTACAGTCTAACCAGACACCTAGGTATTTGTAGTTGTCCACATATTCTAAGTCAGAACCGTCCAGAGTAGTGATGCTAGTTGGGCGGGAGGGTGCGGGCTGCAATTGGTTGAAAGCAGTTGGAGGCCACGGAAGGAGTCTTGTATGGCATTGAAGCTTGTTTAGAGGTTTGGTAGCACAGTGTCCAAAGAAAGGCCAGATGTATACAAAATGGTGTCGTCTGCGTAGAAGTGGATCAGAGAATCACCAGCTGCAAGAGCGACATCATTGATATATACAGAGCAAATAGTCGGCCCGAGAATTGAACCCTGTGGCACCCCCATAGAGACTGCCAGAGGTCCGGACAACAGGCCCTCCAATTTGACACACTGAACTCTATCTGAGAAGTAGTTGGTGAACCAGGCGAGGCAGTCATTTGAGAAGCCAAGGCTATTAAGTCTGCCGATAAGAATGCGGTGATTAACAGAGTCGAAAGCCTTGGCCACGTCGATGAAGACAACTGCACAGTACTGTCTTTTATCGATGGAGGCTATGATCTCGTTTAGGACCTTGAGCGTGGCTGAGGTGCACCCATGACCAGCTCGGAAACTAGATTGCATAGTGGAGAAGGTACGGTAAGATTCGAAATGGTTGGTTATCTGTTTGTTAACTTGGCTTTCAAAGATTTTAGAAAGGCAGGGCAGGATGGATATAGGTCTATAACAGTTTGGGTCTAGAGTGTCTCCCCCTTTGACGAGGGGGATGACAGAGGCAGCTTTCCAATCTTTGGGGATCTCAGACGATACAATAGAGAGGTTGAATAGGCTAGTAATTGGGGTTGCAACAATTTCAGCGGATAATTTTAGAAAGAGAGGGTCCAGATTATCTAGCCCAGCTGATTTGTAGGGATCCAGATTTTGCAGCTCTCATCAGCTGTCTGGATTTGGGTGAGGGAGGGGGGGGGGGGGTAGCCAGGTGGAAAGCATGGCCAGCCGTAGAAAAATGCTTATTGAAATTATTGATTTATCGGTGGTGACAGTGTTTCCTAGCTTCAGTGCAGTGGGCAGCTGGGAGGAGGTGCTCTTAATCTCCATGGACTTTACACTGTCCCACAACTTTAGGAATTAGTGCTACAGGATACAAATTTCTGTTTGAAAAAGCTAGCCTTAGCTTTCCTAACTGACTGAGTATATTGGTTCCTGACTTCCCTGAAAAGTTTTATATCGCTATTCGATGCTAACTCAGAACGCCACAGGATGTTTTTGTGCTGGTCAAGGTGAACCAAGGGATATATCTGTTCTTAGTTCTACATTTTTTGAATGGGGCATGCTTATTTAAGATGGTGAGGAAAGCACTTTTAAAGAGCAACCATGCATCCTCTACTGATGGGATGAGGTCAGTATCCTTCCAGGATACCCGGGTCAGGTCGATTAGAAAGGCCTGTTCGCTGAAGTGTTTTAGGGAACATTTGAAAATGATGAGGGGTGGTCGTTTGACCGCGGACCCATTACGCATGCAGGCAATGAGGCAGTGATCGCTGAGATCCTGGTTGAAGACAGCAGACGTGTATTAAGGGCAAGTTGGTCAGGATGATATCTAAGAGGGTGCCCATGGTTACGGATTTAGGGTTGTACCCGGCAGGTTCCTTGATAATTTGTGTGACATTGAGGGCATCTAGCTTAGATTGTAGGACGGCCGGGGTGTTAAGCATGTCCCAGTTTAGGTCATGCTAGTGTTGTCCCAAGCCTTATCTTTGAACGCTAGCTCAACCCTAACCCTAGCTCCAACCCTGACCCTAACCATAGCTTAATGTCCACATCCAGGTTCAAGCATAACCCTAGCTTCAATTCAATCCATATTGCAAAAGTTCAGTGGTTTAGCGCAATTTAAAGGTAAAATGTAAAGGTAATTTACAATTGAGCTGACATATGCAGCGTATACCATGAATGCAGTCTCCGCAAAGGTAGGAACATTCCCTTTAAATTTCAATTGCCCTATAGTGCTGAACTTCCGCAATACGGATTGAATCGAGTCCTACCCCTAATCTTGGCATAACTCTCCAACCTCTGAATTCCCAATTAAACCCCAGCACATAGGGTCCAATTCAGACATAAGAAATGTATGCCTTTTTACGCATTTTGATTTAAGAACTTCTCAGTATTTGGTATTCAGACTTACCCTATGCATGTGCGTAACGAGGTTTGCGGGTATGGCTCCCTTCCACACACTGAATACATTTTTATTAAATCGCAGAAAACACACCCACTGGGTGGCCTACCAATTTGGTCAGGGAGTTTTTCTTCAATCTGTTTTTCTCTTTATTTATCTAAAGCAATCGCTTTAAATACTGTGTACCTTTTAATTTTAATTTGATCTGCACAACAGTAGAATGTAGCCTATGGAGCACAAAAGTGGTTGGATTCATTCTGAAAATGGCCACATTCAGTTCTTCAACCCATGGTAATGTTGGAATATTAATGTACATATAATTATAATAGGGAGAACAGTATACCCTGGCCTATTGCCCACACTGACCATGGAACTGTGTGATGACACACCGAGTTTTGCACCATGCATCAGTTTCAATGCAGCATTTTTTTTTTCTCAGTATCAAATAATTTCTGGGTAACGATTAAGAACCTTACTGTAATTGTTTTAAATTAAAATGGTAATTTTTTTTAATAAAAATAGCTTCTTAGCAAAGAGCACTTTCTCAAGTAAGAACTTTGCTAGGACTGTCTGGGAGTGGTCTGAGTGGGGAGGGGGAAACTAGCTGTTATAAGAGGTTTGGAACTCTTTTTATTAGTCTATTAACTAATTGATTGCCTGGTGATGTCACCAGGCAAGCCAAAACATGCAGAAATTTCAGGTGGCCTTTTCAACTAACACTAAAAGGGCATTATCATAATTTCTACAATTTCACAGTATTATTCCAACCAAATTGGCAGTTAAATATGTGTGGTTATTACTGACAGTCAATACTGATAGAGGCTAATATTTGACATTAATAAATAGTAGGATACAGAGAAAGTCAGGGCATATAATTAAAACATTCGACAGTGCCCAAAGGTTAAATATGGCGTGACTGTCATTGCACAATGCTTGCATCATCATCACATGCTCCAGGCCTACCCATTTGGCTTGCATCTCCAAGTTTCTTCAAATGTCATACAATAAACATTATGCATAAGGTCACAGCATTTTATACTTCACTGTGGAAAGGAAAGGGGCGGGAATGCTTGTCATGTTGATATGCTTTTCACTTTGTGTCCATGACATTCATCTCCAGCGATCAGAATGAAAAATTATCTAAAACAATTGCTAATTGTATTTAAAATCCCCTTCTCCAAACGGATTACTCATTTACTTAACGCTTATTAATAGCTCTTATCGATTTATAAATTATAGTGCATGGAGAATGGTGTTATTTCTTCGAACCGAAAGGTTCGCACGACCTTATTCATGGTTTCCTTGCACGTAAAGGTGGTGGTATTATGAGAGAATTAAGTCAAGGTCAGAATACGGCATATCTGTAGACACTCAGTGGTGTGTATTCATAGATACCAAGGGAAGCCAGGCAAAAAGAATTACCAAGGAAAAAATATATACCAAATAATTTATCTTTTGTCTCTGTGTTTCATAAAATTCCTTCAATTCACAAGAGGCTGAATGTATCTCACTGGAGAAAGCATCCAAGCGAACGAAACAGCGCTCCTCTATCTCTGTATGTGTATCCCATCTATGCTGTCTGGTCAAAAAGAGTATGACAGGGCCTCCCGAGTGGCGCAGTGATCTAAAGCACTGCATCGCAGTTGCTAGCTGTGCCACTAGAGATCCTGGTTCGAGTCCAGGCTCTGTCGCAGCCGGCCTCGGCCGGGAGACCCATGGGGAGGTTTTGGCCGCGCTCTAGCGACTCCTGTGGCTGGCCGGGTGCATGCACGCTGACGCGGTCCCCAGGTGTACGGTGTTTCCTCTGACACATCCGGGATACGTGTCAAGTAGCAGTACGGCTTGGTTGGTTCGTGTTTCGGAGAATGCATGGCTCTCGACCTTCGCCTCTCGTGAGTCCGTACGGGAGTTGCAGTGATGAGACAAGACTGTAACTACCAATTGGATACCATGAAATTGGGGAGAAAAAGGGGTAAAAGTATTTAAAAAAAGAGTATGACATTGTTACCACTCGTAGCATTGAATGCAAGGGAAGCCAGCGAGCATTTGGCCTCTTGATATTTTTGTAAATTAAATAATTCTTAATCATTGTTGAGCTAAACTGAGTGAGCTCAGCTGTGAATGGTCCTGGCGCCCCCAAGAAAGTCATAACGGAACAAAGTTTTGATTTGTCTTCACACCAATCACATCACATTAGAAGCCAAACGTCATTAACAAGACTTGAATTGTTCCATCTCCTTGTGTCGTTGTCCTCCAGTGGCTAGCTAGCTAGCTAAAATTGCCCCTTTTCTAAATTAGCCATGGATGGAGATAGGGATTTTTTTTATACTTAATTCTCTGTACTGACCAATGATTATAACGGTGATTCTGATCCAACCATAAATTCATACATTTGCTCCTGGCCTGAGAGGATGGAAGTTAAACATGCAGCTAGATGTAGTAACGTTAGGCTAATATTAACTAGCTGGACACGGCTCATCGTTGCCCATGAAAGGAATATAAGCTAGCGAGCAAGCATTTTAGCCAGGTAGCCTAGGTAGGACAACAAAAACTAAAAGTGTGTATGACAGAGTCATAGACCGCTAAGGCAACCTGAAAGAGGAGGATGGCATTGGCATTTCTCTAAGTAGGGTGAGTAAAAATATATATAATTTACTTACACACACATCATATTTAGCGTACGTTAATTGGACTAAATCATTTTTGGCATCTTTTAGTTGTCACTGTATTAGACTAAGCATAGGTGATTGTTAAACAGCCACAGAGAGGCAGCTGCCTACCTACAGACTTGATATCATTGGTCACTTTAATAAATGTAACACTAGTCACTTTAATAATGCCACTTAAAGAATGTTTACATATCTCGCATTACTCATCTCATATGTATATACTGTATCCTTCACTATCTATTCTTTACTGTCTATTGCATCTTAGCCGCTCTGTCACTGCTCATCCATATATTTTGTACTTATATATTCTCATCCCATTCCTTTACTAGATTGTGTGTATTAGGTTTTGTTGTGGAATTGTTAGATATTACCTGTTAGATACTGCTGCACTGTCAGATCTAGAAGCATTTCGCTACACTCGCAATAACATCTGCTAACCATGTGTATGTGACTAATAACATTTGATTTGCTGTTGAAATGGTGCTGGAATAATAGTGGAGGCAGCTCTCCATGGTTCTAAAGCAATAGTTGTTTAGTAGTCCGAAAATGTTGGAAACATTAACTTGCTTCACCATGCTGTAGGTCAGGGGTGTCAAACTCATTCCACGGAGGGCCTAGTGTCTGCAGGTTTTTGGTTTTTCCTTTCAATAAAGCCCTAGACAACCAGGTGTGGGGAGTTCCTAACTAATTAGTGATGTTAATTCATCAATCAAGTATAAGGGAGGAGCGAAAACCCGCAGACACTCGGCCCCCCGTGGAATGAGTTTGACACCTGTGCTGTAGGTCATGTAACTGTTTGTTACATGCAATATGTTCTGTGGACTTCACCAGACAGATGATGCTCTCGGGTTTTGTGATGAAACAAAGGTGTGGTTCAATTTATCCTGCCACTGTGTCTTCTTATTGTCTCTGCCTTAGGCCTATATATCACGGTGTCAAGGCATATGAACTAGTAGGTTATAGAGCAAACAACGCAATTATCACAACACAGGTTATAATATGCCTTTTTTTTCCTGGCTTGGCTTCCCTGGTGATTTTACCCACACACCACTACTGTTAGAGTAGACACACCTCTGACACCCCAAACAAATACCTGGCTGGCACATGCGTTTCCCCAAGGTCAGAATATGTGTCTCGAGAGAATGCATAAACAGGGAAATAAGTTCCATTTACGTGCATGTAACTCAGGTCTGAATTCCTCCCATAATGCAGTAACAGTTCTACATGAATGATTCCAGTGCTTTGGATTTTCTCAGCTGTGAGATGTTGGAGATAAAGAGAGGAGCTATGTAGATGTGTCTCGCATCTCTCTTGAGTCTGAAGCCATATGTAAATCCTCGGAGGTCATACCCAGTATGAAACAAACAGCCTTAATGATGTGCCAGTGTCATCATTGTGTTTCTGGTGACATGTCTTAATGTCCTTGTTTTCTAGTTAAAACCTTACATTCTGCTTGGCAACCATTTGGAGGACTAGATGAAAAATATATGTGTTTGTTGTGAATTATTCCTTCTTGAGTGGTGTGCAACAACCTGCTGCCTTTCCCCTGTGCTGTGTGGAGGCAGCCTCCCTCTTGAATTTTAATTTCTACTTGGTCAATTTAGTTCTCTCTCCCAGTAACCCTTATGCAAATGCAGATGATTGTGAACATTTCCTTCAACCTCTCAATTCCCCAAGTCTGCTTGATTGAGAGTAGGCTAACGAAGGAGAGGGTGGCTATAATGGACTCCACCAACTTTAATGAGACAAATCTGGGCTATATGCTGACATTTTGAAATAGTCCTTGTGTGTTAGTGTCAGCAGTCACCTTTAAAAAAAATTGATTTACCAATTTAAAATACATAAACATTTAACACCCAGCAAAAGACATACTGTATATACATTCAATCATAACTACTACTACCATACCCCGTTCAAAGGCACTTAAATACAATCCATTTCTCAATTGTCTCAAGGCTTAAAAATCCTTCTTTAAACTGTCTTCTTTAACCAATAAGGGATCATAGCTTTCACCTGGATTCACCTGGTCAGTCTATGTCCTGGAAAGAGCAGGTATTCCTAATGTTTTGTACACTCAGTGTAGACAAAAAGGCAAATATACACGCATAGAAAATCCCTCCAATAGAGCAGGGTGGTTTACATTATTAACCAAGCCCTGCAGGGGTGTTTGAACCTATGACTGTCAGAAACTGTTTTTATCGCAGCCGGGATTTTGTTCCACTCTACCAATGCCGCATATATATAAAAACATGTTTTCCCCAGTACAGCTCTTAAAACAACATCACAATTTTATTTGTCACATGCGCCGAATACAACAGGTGTAGACCTTTCTGTGAAATGCTTACTTACAAGCCCTTAACCAACAATGCAGTTCAAGAAATAGAGTTAAGAAAATATTTACTAAATAAACAAAAGTAAAAATATGCCACAAAGTCTGTGGCACTGCCTCATGGCATAAGAGTGTGAGTCCCTCACTGAAGTAAAATAGCTTTTTAGATACCGGGGGACTATGCCATACAGGATTTTGAGTCAATCCCAACAATTCCCTTTTATCAACTGTTAGCCACTGGAGTTCTCTGAGTTGAGAAGGGCCAACCTGAGAACGAGAGCTAAGATTCAGTATCACCCGTACCCTTTTATTCTGTGCCGTTTGCAGTTTGTTTTTAATAACCTTTGGGGAGCTACTGTACCAGTAGTACAATCATAGTGAGGTACTTTCAAGTACTTTCAAGGTACCCTTATCCAGAAATGTGGCTTTTCTGGATAAGGGTACCAGAAAAGCCACATTTGTGTGTGGCTTTCTGGTTCACCTTGGCAATAACGTTCTGTCCACTGCCCTCTTTGGTCAAAAACCTGTCAAGTTCACAGCCTAAGTACCTAACACAGTTCTTGGCTGTCACCAACCATGACTCTGAAACGTGGTGATCTACCTAGCCTAACCTAGAGCCAATAAAATGGACTCAGTTTCCCCCAAATTAATAGACAATTTGTTATCTGACAGCTAGTTACTGATACCCTCCAGTTCTGCAAAAGCTGGCTCCCTAGTCGCTACCATACTCTTGTCTTTGTGTGAGACCAAAATAGCTAAATTGTTAGCATACAAAAAAAGCTGACAGGAACAAGATGATTTCATATAGTTGATATATAACAGGAAGAGGGGCCCTAAAACACTCCCTTGTGGAACTCCACAGCTGATTAACCTGGCAATAGACAAAAGTGCCATTGACATCAACCCTCTGATACCTTCCTGAAAGATATGACCTGAGCCAGTCTACTGCCATGCTGTTAAAACCTAGGGCCATTAGCTTGTAGAATAGAATAGGGTGGTCTACTGTATCTAAGGCTTTCTGGAGGTCCAGCAACACCATGCCACAGAAATTTCCATTATTATTTACCAGAGATTGCCAGAGGTTTCCAGGGAAAGTCTGTGTAATGATGAAAGGAATTAAAATGGCCTTCAAGGGAGTTGTAGGATTAGGGGGTAAAGACTGGTCCTCAGCCTCAACATCCCTGAATGAAGAAGAGGGCTGTCCTCCTCTCACAGCACTGCAGTATCTACACCCACCCCCCACCTACATCCTAAACGGATGTTGTTGACCGCTGAGAGATTTGTTGAAATATCTGTCCCTCATACCTCGTACCCCCTCTCTTCCCCCTCCTCTCCCCTGCTGTGTGGCAGACCAGGACAAGCCCCACTGTCATTACAAATGTAATAAGAGCACAAGTGAGATTGATGAGGAAAACAGTGGCATCAACTGCTCTTTTAATTAATTCCAATCCCATAATGGCGCTGGGACAGAGCGGAGGGCACAGAGTGGAGCGAGGCATTCATTTCCTTTCCACCCGTTTTGTTGCCTCAATAATGAACAGCCACAATAATGAACAGCCTTCTGGGACCCAATTACATCCAAGGCTGCATTAGGAGCCCAGCAGGCCCAGTGGAAACTTAAGTTGAGTTTTCCCTCATCTCCCCCATCCGTCCCCTCTCTCTCTCTGTGTCCCTGCCTGCCGGGGACGGCCTTCACTTGATTGAATTTAGAACACCCCCCCGCCCCCCTCACTTGTGGTTTTCAATGGAAAGTGGAGGTAGTGAATGTATGCACAGAGTTTAATGTCCTTCACTTTCCACTGCTAGAGCAGCTGTTGTGTGGAGTGGTGGTGCTTGGGTGAAATAAAAGCAATTCCGAGGGCCCCTCTCCCTGAAGCGGTACTACTCTCCCAATGGGAGATCTTGTCCTTGTAACACCTACGTACAGTATGTATTTAGGCCTTGTGAAATGACGATGGCTTACATTTAAAACCTGTGAACTCTGACCCTGTGCTTTCAGAATGAATTAATACACAATTGGATGGAATTCCAAAATCCATACAGGACAGCCCACGTCCACGCTGGAGTAGATAGTCATGGTAAAGTCAATTTTGAAGTTGTATTCTCTGTTACTTCCTGGAATCTTAACAGACAGTAGATGAAAAACGGACTTCAGGAGGTAGGGTTGATGGGAGAAAGGTCATATTTACATATTTTAATGTATGTAATGCGATCTTATTCATATGGCAGGCAATGCCTAGAATTCTATTTTTTATCTTCCTGACATAGCAGCTTCAAAGTGGCAGAGGTATAATTCTGATCCTTGAGCAATCAGACAAAATAATCAATGCCTTTCTTTGGCTCTCATAAAAAATCCTCTTGATCTTGGAGGCAAGGAGAAAGGCATTAAAATGTGCTATTTCTTTAATGTCTGTCATCATGTTTCATAACACTCCACAATCAACACAAATCCATTCCTCAGCATGTGGCCGGAATAACACCTGCTATTAAAGACACACACACACAATGTTCAAGATTTTATTAAATGCTATTATAAACTGGGCAGTTTGGGTCCTGGATGCTGATTGGCTGAAACAGCATTCCAGCTGTGCATATATCAGACATACCACGGGTATAACGCAAAACTACTTGTTAACTGTTATATTTATGTTGTTAACCGGTTTATAACAGCAATAAGGAACCTCTGGGTTTGTAGTATAATTAAGCAATTAGGCACGAGGGGGTGTGGTATATGGCCAATATACCATGGCTAAGCACTGTTCTAATGCACGATGCATCGCAGAGTGCCTGGACACAGCCCTTTGCCGTGGTATATTGGCCATATACCACAAACCCCCGAGATGCCTTATTGCTATTATAAACTGGTTCCCAACATAATAGAGCAGTAAAAATAAATGTTTTGTCATTCCCGTGGTATACGGTCTGATATACCACAGCTGTCATCCAATCAGCATTCAGGACTCGAACCACCCAGTTTCTGTATCGAACCACCCAGGGCTGTATCCAGGCACTCCGCATTGCGTTGTGTATAAGAACATCTCTTAGCCATGGTATATTGGCCATATACCACACCCCCTTGTGCCTTATTGCTTATATATACCACACCTCAGGCCGTATTGATTAATATACCAAAGGCACATCAGGCATACTGAATAAACTAGCACCGTGGGCAAATTATTGGATTTCAGTGTGACCAATTTCTCCATAAGGCCTGAACGGGCCAAGGTTTTACCCAGAGCATGGTGCAGTAGCTCACTACTCAGTACCATTATAGTATCGGACTCAAAAGAGCAATACCATTTATAAATCAGGTTACAAACACAATACTTATTTGAAAAAAGGATGCACTTCCATTTTGTAGATTTTTTTTCATCTTTGTATTTGTGTATAGGTTTCTTAAAATGTATACAATACGTCTCCGGAGGGCATTGGTGTTGTGTGTGATGTTGGTTGAATATCTGTTACACTGGAATTACCCTATAAATGCAGTACTTGGGGAAATCCTAGGCATTAATAACAATTATTGGCATTCTTTAGTTTCCTTAGACACCTTAAGTGTTGGGTATTGACTGCTGTGCTGGAGAGAATGTTGCCTATTGATCTGACCAAGGCAGAAAAAGATGGTGTCTTCCTGTAAGGCTGGGATTAATCCTAGCAGGCTGCCAGTGAACAACAGCCACTGCTCGACCCCATTGACTGACTAGGGCCTCTTTAGGACACATAACTTCCCTGTGAACACACCTCCTCTGAAGTTCGCCCTGCATGCTGGTGTGGATCATTACAATGATGGGCATGGTTTATTACTGTATTGGGGGGCACTATAGTTGGGATATCTTTAATATCTGCAAACAATAGTATTACATTTCACTTTTGTTTAACTAGATCGATAAAATGTAATTTTAATTTACTTTTGTCTATATATATATATATAACGTTATGTTAAAATAAAACCACTGACCTCTATCAATGAATGAAGATCTAATCTCCAGTCTTGCTAGTATTGCCCGTTTTATCCTTCTCCACTGCACTATGTATAGTATGCTGCCATGTCTCTCTCCCAGTGGACTGTGTGCTTACTAACAGCTCATCTACCATTGCTTAGGGCTCTTATTTTCTTCTAGTTAGAAAAAAATACTTTCTACTGTCAAGCTCCGACATCCCCAGTTATTGAAAGCTGGTGGGCATGGAACTCTCAGAGTTGCTCTCAAAGCTGCAGCAATGCCTGGATTCACACAGCCGACTCATGATGAATAGAGTAGTGCTAGAACAAAGGGACACTTGTAAAGGCATCTAAACCCATAACCAGACTTTTATTTGGCCACAAAGACTTCGTAGTACACAATTCATTAGGATTTACATGAACTCAAGGATGTATTGCTCTAGGTGACTGAAAACATGAAATCCCCCCCCAATACATTTTTAGGACTTTGATCTAGACATCAACTCATCATTTGACAACCTCAGAAATAAGCAGGACTATTTCTCATACCACAATAAAAGGCTGGACACTTTTTTCTAATTCTTTCTAGGTTTCTATAAAAATGTAAATGTAACTCAAAACCCTGAATGGATAGATACAAATATTCACCAGATGGGTTGTTCCACGAAGAGTTGTGCACCAATATTGATTTTAAAAGCCTGTTCTATTCAATGAAGTGCCCTTTAATATAGACCGCATGGAGAATTCAATGAATCCGATCTTTAATATGAATAAAGGCTTGCTAAATTCAGCATTTTGACATGTCCCTCTGCCAACCCTGTGTCACTTCTAGGAAGACTTCAAACCACTTAATCCAAACATTTCTCCATCATTGTAAATCCCTAGGTATTTTAAGTCAGTTCTGAAGAATATATTTATTTCATTTGATTAGTGATTCATTTACATCTGTCCCTCATTTTAAGGTCAACCCTCTAGTTTTAATATGGTGAAACTATTAATTTAAAATGTATTTTTCAAAAGAAACATTGAACATCAAATAGTCAAATCATAGTGTAAAAACTTGTTTGGCCATTTTCTGCTTTGTGATAGAAAACTAACGGGTCAAGCATAACACGAATAACCCTGTTACCCATTGATAGGCTAGAAATGTTTTAGCAATTCGATTTTTTTCTTGTGAAACTTGCATTCAATTGCCACTCCTGTTGCACACAAGCTTCCATTCCCCCTGTCACGAGAGGATTAATGGCTGATTTAAGACGAGATCGTCAACCCTGATAGGTCAACCCTGATACTTTATTCGGCACTTAATAGGCACTAACTATAGTCTTTAAAAAAAAGAATTAACCTATTGGAATGGCAACATGTGTTTTTTATGAAGTTGAACATGTGCTCTTTAGGATAGAATGTCAACATTTTGTGAAATCACAAGTTACACTTCTAAAAAAGGCACCGAACTGGTGGAAGGACCCAGATACTGTACAGGTAAGATTCTAATCTCTTACCATTACTCCTACATTATGATTGTCTACTTATTCACAACAAATTTTCTGTTGAACACAGGAAAGAGAACATATTGTGCCACAAAGATAAGATTTTGAAAAAATATATACTGAAAATACCAAAGACATTAAATTATTCAAGTTTAGTATTGTCATTAAATAATCTTAAATATAATACAATCATTTATTCATATCTATCAAGCTACAAAATCATAAATATTTGTGTGCTGTATTCTCTTGAGTTATAATAACTACCTGTACTTCCCTTCTCACTGGTTCATACTAGCACCCACCAGTGTCCCTCCCTGAGATGTGTAGAGCGTGGCCCGTCCCAGCTGAGAGAGCGGGTCTGCTCCAGCGGTGGTGGCCACATGGCAGGGGTCTGCGTTCCAGGGTCCTAAGGGCCACTCTTCTGGCCACCTCAGCAGCAAACGTGGCCCCCCCTCCCTGCCAGGCAGACACAGGCTGCGTCTGGGGCTAGTACAGATGCAGGTTGGCAGCCAGAGCTCCTCCTCCACATTTTGTCGCTCTGGCCACTCAAGGCTCCTGTCGCAGTCAGAGCAGATCTGAGACAGAGCAGCGGCAGACAGAAACAGATTATTCAAATAAGATACCGTCAATAGTCAGCCTCAGAGCTCAGTGTTACTATTGGTATGTTGGCATCACCATGGACCTTAACTTTGCATATTTGTCATCATGAATATTATCCAGAGAATTACTGTTAATACATGACTCACGAGGTATCATTCACCTCCCACTGCAGAAATACTGCCAATCATTCCCCTACCTAATACTATCCCTCTGTGTCCTCTGTTGGTGAGTTGATATCCATTTCAGTGTATTAACCTACCGGTACACTACTGAACAGGTCTCCTGCTGCCAGCTTGTCTCCATCTCTGCTCTGGTACTGGCTCTGTTCTCTAAACGGCTGAGTCTCTCTAGAACTCTCCTCTTGGTCTGGGGCAGGGAGGGTCTCCCCACTGTAGGGGAGGAGAGGGCTGATGGTGTTCAATGGGTCAGAATGGAGTGGATCTGCACTACCCACCTTAACCATGCCCTCTATTGACTACAACTAGTTTAGCTACACCTCGCTGCATATATCCACGTCAAAACAGAGCCTGTCTCATTACCTGATGGACCAAATCTTGATGGCTCTGTTCATCAACAGCCCTCGAACCAAATGCAAATTCAGTCTGCTTATTTTGGTAAACCTTCCACGATGTCCCAATCCCTGTTAAGCTTCTTGTTGACCGCGTCTGCCAGCTTTGTGTACACAACTGGCACCTCGGCTATTCCAGACGCATCGTTAATTTGTGCCCTTTTGTGCCGTTTCAGTCCGCCGGGATAAACAGGCTCACAGATGCTAAAATATTCCAACACAGATAATTAGACAAAGAAACAATCACAAGTATGAATAATAATCTGCATTGGGAACATTAGAACTTTTAAAACATGGGAACAGGGGGGATTTTGGGCACCAAGGGAAATGAGCTTATCAAATAAAGCTTGGCAAATGTGCAGTGAATGAAATAAGTCAATAATTTTAATGTGAGAGAGGAGCCCTGAGGAGAATAAATGAGCAATCGCCACATCATGCAGGGAGAACAAATGAGCGTGGCGCACAATTAGGCAAGGTCACATTCTGCTGGAGCTGTGAGCACGGGGTGCGCTAATGAGCTCCCTGTGTGTGTGTGTGTGTGTGTGTGTGTGTGTGTGTGTGTGTGTGTGTGTGTGTGTGTGTGTGTGTGTGTGTGTGTGTGTGTGTGTGTGTGTGTGTGTGTCTTGAGGGAGGAAGGAAGGAGAGAAGAGTAAGCAATCCAAACCCCTTTCCATCAAAATTCTGATAATGTACAGGCTCCTTTAAGGCAGACAGATAAGCTAGGTGGTAATTCGGGCGAGGGACAGGCTTGAAAGTGAGAGGGCTTGTGGGAGAGAGGTGGGCTATCAGACAATCTGGCATCTGGGCCAAGTAGACATGTAGTCAGGCAGGCAGGCAGTCAGTCAGACAGAGCAATAGACAGGTGTGTCGGCCAGACAACAGGTCGTTCAGTAGGTGCCACGTCACAGGCTTTCAAAGGAAAGTCAAAGTTATTAACTATTCAATCACATAAAGGGGAGGTGAAGGTGTGAAAGGTTGCAGACCAAAGCACTTTCTCTCCCGCGCATTAAGAGCCTGGTCCAGCGCTCCGGTGCTCTGAGTGGAAGAGAAATAGATTGCCTCCTAGGAAAACGACTGCTCACACAGTCTCTTTTCACCTTTTTCTCCTGTAATAATAGCAATCTGCTGTGAAAATCTAATCCCAAGTACCATTTACGCTGCATCTAGATAACTTCTGCTTGGGAAAGCGTACGACATGAATATTTCATTCGCTGATATCCAAATAAACAGTACAAGCCATCAATCAGCCGGCCTTCTAACAGGAAGTGAACTGGAAAGGGACATTGATAATGAACACCACGCGTAGAAGGAAATGCACATCTCACATCAGCTGCATGCCTTTATTTCTGCTACTGGCCATTAGGGCTGGGAATGGCCCGGCATCTCACCATACAATATTATTGTGATACTTAGGTGCCGATACGTATGTACAATATGTACTGCGATTCTATGTGTTGCGATTCGGTATTTGTGATTTTACTGTGATTTGATGTTCCAATCGTATTGCTCACCATATGTCTGCTGCAGTGACAAAAGTCATGAGAAAACGAGTTTTGATCAGTCCAATTTTTTTTTTTTTTTGGGCTCCCGCATTAAAAAGATGAAGGAAAAATACTGGTGTTTTGGTGCAGTTACAGCCAACTAGAATATCCTGATATGTAACTGTATCGATATGCATCCTAGTCATCCTGATCTACAACACACTGCAGTGTACATGGCCCTTACAAACACTTTAAATGTGGATAACCCGACCCGTATGACATATTCATGACAACAAATCAGGCATGAATACTGTCCTTCATTTAAGTAATAGCTATATTCTGGCCATTAAAGTCAGATATGGCTGCATCCCCCTCTCCTCCCCTCTCCCTGGCCTAATTCTCCCTCCTCAGTAGCAGATAAGAAGGATCAGCAGTCCATCCATATGCACACATATCTGTGGAGTGGATGTCAGGTCTCAGCTTGGCTCTAGCGCTGAAAGCCCTGGTAATGACACTTAATGAAAGCTGGGGAGCAGAGCCAGGCATGCGTAAGGAAGGAGAGGCCCAGTGTCCTTCCCCAGCATCCTCCTCCTCCCCCCCATCAGCCCTGCTCAGGCCCTCAGACACCATAAATAAACAAACGCGGTGCGTGCACGAGAATGGACAACTGTTCCCTCTGCTCCTCTCATTCACTTATTTATCTATTTATTTGTATTTACTCTCTCTCGCTCTCTCTCCCCCTCCCTCCGGCTGCTTTTAGAGGTCCTCTGTGTTCTCCCAGCTCCCTACAGGCTTCCTGGATGTCCTGGAACATTAGCTGAGTGAAGTCGCAGTCATCCAGTGGGCCTTTATAGGCTGAGTTTGCATCTGCCCTCCATTGGTATCAGGCCAGGCAGCACGCACGCATACACGCACACACACTTATTAGCGTACGGTACTCTCTCCAGAGCAATGTCCATCCTCAATGCCTCAGTGCTCCTCAACTACACATTGCAACTTTTTAAATGTTTTTTTAACACTCAGCCAACCAGTGATTTTTTCCCAAAGCATGCTAACTGTTCTTTCAAAGCAGGTTTAAAGTTCTAAAGGATCTTTTGGTACATTACCCACCTTGCATAAGAGGTTTGAGAGAGATCAGTGTGGTGTGCTGTAAGTGACAGCATGAGGATGAGGTTAGGGACATGATGAGTGTTGAGGTTTCCGTTATCAGAGCAAACACAGGGAATGATGGGATAGAATGGATCCCACTCACTACAATCAAGTTCAATCAAGTTTATTTTATATAGCCCTTCGTACATCAGCTAATATCTCGAAGTGCTGTACAGAGACCCAGCCTAAAACCCCAAACAGCTAGAATGCAGGTGTAGAAGCACGGTGGCTAGGAAAAACTCCCTAGAAAGGCCAAAACCTAGGAAGAAACCTAGAGAGGAACCAGGCTATGAGGGGTGGCCAGTCCTCTTCTGGCTGTGCCGGGTGGAGATTATAACAGAACTATGCCAAGATGTTCAAAAATGTTCATAAGTGACAAGCATGGTCAAATAATAATCATGAATAATATTCAGTTGGCTTTTCATAGCCGATCATTAAGAGTTGAAAAACAACAGGTCTGGGACAGGTGGCGGTTCCATAACCGCAGGCAGAACAGCTGAAACCGGAACAGCAGCAAGGCCAGGCGGACTGGGGACAGCAAGGAGCCACCACGCCCGGCAGTCCCGACGTATGGTCCCAGGGCTCAGGTCCTCCGAGAGAAAGAAAGAGAGAAGGAGAAAATTAGAGAGAGCCAAGATTTTCAAAATGTTCATAAATGACAAGCATGGTCAAATAATAATCAGGAATAAATCTGTTGGCTTTTCATAGCCGATCATTAAGAGTTGAAAACAGCAGGTCTGGGACAGGTAGGGGTTCCGTAACCGCAGGCAGAACCGTTGAAGCCTCTAATCAGCACAGTCAACACAGGGCTCTGATTGGGTTCACACAACCAGCCTAGTCTCTTCCTCCTATCTCACACTCACCAAAAGTAATCCCTTCAATCAGCCCTAACTTTACCACATTTCAATTTAGGAGGAAATAAGACGGGAACGCATTACAGGGAAATGCCAGTGAGCACAAGACTGGCTTACTATAAAGCGAGGTGGTATAGGCAGCGCAAAATGAGAAGGCTTCAACTGTCAAACAACCATATGGAACACAATTTCACCAATAAATCGCCTTTTCTCAGCATCGCATATAAAATGCAAGTTAAATTTGAAAAAGATATAGTTGTTACCATGGCAATGTGTGGGTGACGTCTGTCTGTCTAGACTAGTTTCTGAAAACAGACATGACTGGCCCAGAGGAGAGGAGACCGTGTCCTTGGATGGCTCTGTCTGTCCGTCCCTCCGTTAGGTGGGATGAACGAAACCTGATAGAAGGCTAGACTAGAGGTCATCTCTAAGCCCTCCAGTCCTCAGTGTCAGAGCACCAGGCCTTTGATTACCACCGTCCATAGCCACCTCTAGGATTTCCCGCCTGACTGCACAAATGTATCTTCGGTGTTAACAAGCTGCAGTGGTCCTGTGGGGCAGGAAGGGCCGGTGGCGTCTGGGCCCTGGCGTGACGAGACTGCAGTGGGGGTCACCCAGGGTGCGGAGGGGGAACTCGGAACAGCGAAACTGTTCTACTCTTGGAGATGGAGAGAGTGGCTGAGACAGGCTGGGCTGCATTAGAAAGGGGTGGGGATTTGAAACACCAATCTGCAGGCTTCTCAGAGGCTCTCAGGCCACTGATTTCACAGCCGGACGACACGGACCATTAGCCCCCAGAAACACAGATGCTAATCCCAGAACAACAGAAATCAACATGGCTGCCAATAGCTCTTATGAGTTAGACGGGCTCCCGCTCTTAACCAATACTGTCTGAGATGGGTCAATAGCAACAATCACCAACACGTTTCAGCTCTACTCTAGAAACACAGAGAGGAATTCACTCAGTCCGGGAAGTCACTGCTTTGTCACTGACGCTGTCTCTAGAGCCCAAGCAAAGAAACTAGTGAGGATTTAGAGGACATGTAGTCATTAGCCTCGTATGGACCTGCTGCTTCTTGTTCCTGGAGAACTGGGAAGTTGCCAGGGGATGGACTAGAGCCAAGCCCACTGATCCAGTGTCTCAGGTCAGTGCCAGTAGTACAGTACTCACTCTGTGTGGAGCAGCTGGACGGGAAGCCTGGTCAGGGCACTGCGCTGGCCACTCATACTGGCTTGAGAGGCCTGATACAAAAACAAGTGACATTACTCAATAAAAAGGAACAATGCTCTTCAATTGGTGTTATATTACAGTATATCAGGGTTGTAAATGTGTGGAGGTCTGACAGTGTTATCCAGTGTGTGTAACTGTGTATGGTACGTACCCTGAACTTCTCGGCTTCAATCCTGCTCTCTTCCAGCTCAGCCTTCAGCCTCTTCATCTCCTCCTGCAGACCCTCCACACTCTTCTGCAGGTGACTGAACACACAGTTAATAAACCGGGTCACAACTCCCGGGTGGCTCCATTTACACTTATTTCACAAGTATTGTCACGTTCTGACCTTTATTTCCTTTGTTTTTGTCTTTATTTAGTATGGTCAGGGCGTGAGTTGGGGTGGGCAGTCTATTTTTGTTTATCTATGTTTTTCTATTTCTGTGTTTGGCCTGATATGGTTCTCAATCAGAGGCAGGTGTTATTCATTGTCTCTGATTGGGAACCATATTTAGGTAGCCTGTTTTGTGTTGGGTTTTGTGGGTGGTTGTTTTCTGTCTTTGTGTGTCTGCACCAGACAGTACTGTTTCGGTTTTTCACATTTGTTGTTTTTTGTATTTTGAGTGTTCAAATTCATTAAACAAGATGAACAATTACCACGCTGCACCTTGGTCCTCTTCTTCTCCTCCAGATGACAGCCGTTACAAGTATAGCATGTTCCCTGCTCCATCTAATCTAAAGCCATCTAACGCCTGTACACTTGCTAACCAGTGCTCTAAACATGGGGACCTAATCATAATTAAAAACTGGGTGGTTTGAGCCTTGAATGCCGATTGGCTGACAGCCGTGGTATATTTAAGCAATAAGGTCCGAGGGGGTGTGGTATATGGCCAATATACCACGGCTAAGGGCTGCTCTTAGGCACGACGCAACGAGGTGCCTTATTGCGATTATAAACTGGTTACCATGTAATTAGAGCAGTAAAAATACATGTTTTGTCATATCCGTGGTATACGGTCTGATATACCACGGCTGTCAGCCAATCAGCATACAGGGCTCGAACCACCCAGTTTATAAACAGACCGTTTACCACGGATATGACAAAACATTTATTTTTACTGCTCTAATTACGTTGGAAACCAGTTTATAATAGCAATAAGGTGCCTCGGGGGTTTGTGGTATATGGCCAATATACCACGGCTAAGGGCTGTATCCAGGCACTCTGCGTTGCGTCTTGCTTAATAACAGCTCTTGGCCATGGTATATTGGCAAGATACCACACCCCCTCAGGCCTTATTGCTTAAGCATAGCACAATTTAGTCGAACAACAGGGTAGGCTGGATGTGTGTGGAAAAGCTCTTACTCCTTCTCTGCAGTGAGATGGATGATCATTTTGCTCTGGTCTTTGATCTTGAAGTTCAGTCTTTCATTGCCTTGCCTGTCGACAGGGTTAAGACAGGGTTAATGCTGCTTAGTGAATGTAGAGTAGAATGTGACTGGGCATCAGTGTGTGGAGTTAGGTATGCTCTTACTTCTGCTCCTTCACCCACTGGTTGACGTTGGTTACCACCAGCTCACTCTCCCTGTGTAGAAGAGAACTGTCTGAACGAGCGTTACCCAGAGACTGGCGCAACACCTCCATCTGAGACAGAGAAATGGGGGGGAGAGAGAGAGCAGGTAATGAGAGTCTACAACTCTAACAGTGTCTATCTGACATATCTGGAGGTTTTAAGGGTTCACTACCTCATTAGCTGCTGTGCTGTACTTGTGCTCCATGGAATCGCACTGTGAGTGTAAGGCATCTACCTGAACAGAGACACATGAACAAACCCCTACTGCACATCCTAATGGCTATGCAGCTCATTTTCCATTGAGAGGTGATTACTAACTATGCTGTTTGGCCTTTCTGTGCCAAAGTGTGAGGATATGTGTCATAACTAGAGCCAAGAGGTTTTCATGAGCACATCAATTGATCAGGAAAACTTTGGGCCTAGTTACACAGTTAGGCGGTAAGGCTATTATAAGGGCCCAGAGTTTTTCCTGATCAGGTCACATGGTCAGCAAAACCTCCTATCCTTAGTCATAAACCCTACCAGAATGTCCCCAGAACCCATTGTGTAAGTGTGTGTCTGACCTGGGCCACCTTGACATGGTAGTTCTCCCTGAGAGAAGCCATCTCCACCTTAAATCAGCACCACCTCCTCCTCCAGGGCTACCAGCTGCTCCTGGCCCCAGTGCTGAGACCTCCCCAGCTGGGCACCCAGCTCTGCCAGCCTGCCCTCACGGGACCGAGTCTAGGTGGGAGAGGGATGATACCTGTCATTGGCATTTCCTAATATCATTTTTGTTGTCATTTCTGAAAACTGATGGACCTTTTAAATGAATGATGAATGATGAGTCACAGCAACATGCAATGTATATTCATGAGGGTTTCCCATAACCCTGCCCAGGTAGGAAACTGGGAAACGATAGTTCATTAGTTAATTACATTGTAGTGAACTCTAGTAACATTGTCCTGTCATGTTGAGCCACTACATCAAAGAACTGGTCAACATAAAATACAAGTTTTTCTTTATAGGAACAATGTGAAGGCCAGCAGTAACCAGTCCTCCCTAGCCACATCCCCTGCCCTATCCTCTGCCTGGCTGGGACACACGGAGGCTGCGCAGTGTTCACATCCCCACCACAATGACCTTTCCACAAGTCCAGGGAGCACGCAATGCAGAGGAGAGGCAATACATGTGATGAAAGAAGCAAAGGCAATTAAAGTGGTGTGTGAGTGGGGATGAGACTGACTGGAGGCTCCAAACTGCAGTACTGTAGCTCTGTATTCCCCCTAACCCCTGTGTGACAGCATCACAACCCCAGTCTGGTCATCCTCTTGCTGTGTTCACCTGCTAATCCGTGCAAAAGGACAGCCGTGCACACACACGTACAGTATGTAGATACACATCAAGCACATAGACACCACAAACAGGTTACATGCTGTACAAACACACTAATGTTAACACATTCACACACACTCACATTTAGGTGTGTGAAATGAGTTGCTCTCCCCCAGCCCTCCCCAGAACCCAGCCATACCACACGGCCAGAGACAATCATTATACCCTTCCTCTGATCCCACCGAGCAACCAGCAATTATTTCTAAAAGTGGAAAGTAAAAACCGACAAACATACACACAGCTGCACATAATCATTATTTTTTGTGGGACGGGTTGTGCGGGGAGGGTGCAACTCACACTTCATTTTCTCTGGCGGAGTTTGCTGACCGCAAAATGACAAGGATGCTCTTCCTAAACCAATTAAGAGGGCAGAGCGCCGCTGTTACCATGCAACATTGACAGCACTTAAGGAGGATGACGTGAGACCACAGCGATGAGCCACAGAGATGTGCCCTCGGCTAAACACACATACAAACACATTGTAGAGAGGTTTGGCACTGCAGAGCAAGCACACACAGCTCTTATGTGCCTGTGTACACAAACAAAGTGCTTCGGATTTGTCACAATACAAACACAATGCTTAGACTATTTGAACCGTAAAGCCTCTTAGACATTTTCACATTTTCACTTGAAAACGTGTTACTACATTTCTGTACTGTATGAGTATCTCAGTTAAACTGTGATTTATATTTTGGCTATTATGTGAGGCAGTTCCTCTAAGCAAAACTCTGTGTTTAAATGTTGGTGTCTTTGCAAACTTTTTCTCTATGTACAGTTGAAGTCAGAAGTTTACATACACTTAGGTTGGAGTCATTAAAACTCATTTTTCAACCACTCCACAAATTTCTTGTTAACAAACTATAGTTCTGGCAAGTCGGTTAGGACATCTACTTTGTGCATGACAAGTCATTTTTCCAACAATTGTTTACAGACAGATTATTTCACTTATAATTCACTGTATCACAATTCCAGTGGGTCAGAAGTTTACATACACTAAATTGACTGTGCCTTTAAACAGCTTGGAAAATTACAGAAAATCATGTCATGGCTTTAGAGGCTTCTGATAGGCTAATTGACATCATTTGAGTCAATTGGAGGTGTACCTGTGGATGTATTTCAAGGCCTACCTTCAAACTCAGTGCCTCTTTGCTTGACATCATGGGAAAATCAAAAGAAATCAGTCAAGACATCAGATTTTTTTTTGTAGACCTCCACAAGTCTGGTTCATCCTTGGGAGCAATTTCCAAACATCTGAAGGTACCACGTTCATCTGTACAAACAATAGTACGCAAGTATAAACACCATGGGACCACGCAGCCATCATACCGCTCAGGAAGGAGACGCATTCTGTCTCCTAGAGATGAACGTACTTTGGTGCGATAGTGCAAATCAATCCCAGAACAGCAAAGGACCTTGTGAAGATGCTGGAGGAAACAGGTACAAAAGTATCTATATCCACAGTAAAACGAGTCCTATATTGACATAACCTGAAAGGCCGCTCAGCAAGGAAGAAGCCACTTCTCCAAAACCGCCATAAAAAAGTCAGACTACAGTTTGCAACTGCACATGGGGACAAAGATCGTACTTTTTGGAGAATTGTTCTTTGGTCTGATGAAACAGAAATAAAACTATTTGGCCATAATGATCATCGTTATGTTTGGATGACAAAGGTGGAGGCTTGCAAGCCGAAGAACACCATCCCAACCGCAAATGGGTCTTCCAAATGGACAATGACCCCAAGCATACTTCCAAAGTTGTGGCAAAATGGCTTAAGGACAACAAAGTCAAGGTATTCGAGTGGCCATCACAAAGCCCTGACCTCTATCCTACAGAACATTTGTGGGCAGAACTGAAAAAGCGTGTGCGAGCAAGGAGGCCTACAAACCTGACTTAGTTACACCAACTCTGTCAGGAGGAATGGGACAAAATTCACTCAACTTATTGTGGGAAGCTTGTGGAAGGCTACCCGAAACGTTTGACCCAAGTTAAACAATTTAAAGGCAATGTTACCAAATACTAATTGAGTGTATGTAAACTTCTGACCCACTGGGAATGTGATGAAAGAAATCAAAGCAGAAAGTCATTCTCTCTACTATTATTCTGACATTTCACATTCTTAAAATAAAGTGGTGATCCTAACTAACCTAAGACTGGGAATTTTTACTAGGATTAAATGTCAGGAATTATGAAAAACTGAGTTTAAATGTATTTGGAAAAGGTGTATGTAAACTTCCAACTGTATGTGTGTGTGTGTGTGTGTGTGTGTGTGTGTGTGTGTGTGTGTGTGTGTGTGTGTGTGTGTGTGTTGTACATGCAGAATCTATGGGGGTCTGGGAGAAAGGTCTCATTATCCAATCAGCTTTAGGAATACAGCCCCGCACACACAGAAAGGGCACTGCTACAAGTCACACCTCTTTTCTCTACAACAGAACCTGCTCTCTCCTGTAGTGGTCAATTAGTGTACAGTGCGACCTGTGGAGGTTAAGTCTCTACTTCAGAGGGGCTGTGTGCTCCACACTAATGACCAGGCATTCTAAGGGTGTAGTGTTCATTTCCAGCCCTGGGTATATATTACACTAGATAACCCCCTTTCCTATTATACAACACATAAGGTTGAAAGATTGAGCTATCACACTTCTAATCATGTGATGGTGTAATGGTTGGATACAGGCTGTAACAGTCTAGGATTTAATGTGAGGCTATCTGGTTCATGACCTAATGGTTGGCAGTGTCTGATCTAGAACCAGATCAGTGGTTATTGGATATTGACAATGAAATGACCACTCTGCTCAGCCATCTGACCAGTACCACCACACACACAGCCGCACACCACAAAACAAACATCCACACAAAATATACATTGCTAGTCCCACTACACATTATTTCCTCCACATTCATTAACCTAAAACAAGTTGAGAGTTGATGTTATTGTTTTAACATCACTATTTTCAATACATGCCTGACAGAGTACCAGTGTGTAAGCAGGGCACGCACCAGCTCCATGCTCTCATTATGGGAAGCCTGGGTGGAGGCCAGCTCCAGTCTCAGCTCTCTGAGGCTGTGTTGTGCTGCTGCTGGTCCCCTGCCTGCTGCTGGCCTGAGCATCCTCAACACACTCCCTCAGCCTGGACACCGTCTCCTGAAAGACGCTCATCTGGAGAGAACACACACATGGAACATGGGTCCCAAACTACACACAAAATACACTCAACATATGGACAGTATGTGACTGTGACCTCTGACCTCTTGGCTGTGGCTCTGGCCCGCCCTGCTCTCAAGCTCCCTCCTGCACTGCCGCAGCTGAGACTGGCAGGCTGTCTGTTCCTCCTGCAGCCTCTAGGTGGTGCTCTGCAGCTCTACCACACGCTCCTGCAGGCACCCCACAGTCCTCTCCCGCTCCCTCAGCTGTAGGATAGACAGCAGACTCACCCCTATCAAAGCTTCCATCAGGTGTGTGTGCCACTGTGTGTATATCAGGCTCAAAGATAGATGGGACTAAATCTGACAATCGCAGCGCCATTTTAGCTCTCTGTTCCAGGATTAAGTCACATGGATGGGCAGATAGATGAGAGATCTGCACTTATATGCATGACAGATTTTAAATTGGGATTAAGGAGATTAATTTCAGGCCGTAATTGAGTGGGAAACTTTTTGATCAGATTGATTTAACTTTCTAAAGATATGAATTATGTGCTTCAATTTAATTTCCTAGCAGCTGAACAGTTGGTAAATTGCCGCGCTTCAGGCTTGTATCCCTTTGGCTGGTGGAAAACTATTATTTCACTAAATTCATGACGTGTGCAGATCTGACTCATTTCTCTTGCTTCCTTTGGGGTTAAAAAATAATTACTATTTTTGAAACACAAATTCAGGGACGGAAACGAATTCAATTTGCGAGCATGGCTGGAGGGGGAATCTGAGTGGATTGTAGATGAGTGTAGCCAGGCTTCAGTCAGACACTATGTGAGGAGAAGACGCTCTCATGATGAATGGAAAAACAACATGTATGCCTCTTGAAACTTTTAACTGTCAGCAAGCACAGGTTTAATTCATGACGTTCACTGACACTAAATTATTTGTGTTGGGATATTGCCTTTAGTCATAAATCAACAGACAAACACTACATTATGATTAACATTTGTTGTGTGAGTGTGACATGCATTTGCAATATGTGTGAATTTAATGACTGCATATTTCTAGTTGAGCACTAGCTTTTGGATACATTAGTATGTGTGTGGAAGCACCTGGTTGAGTGCTGAGTTGTTGACTGCACATGTCTAGTTGAGTGCTAGTTGTATATACATTATTATAAACTGGTTGGTTCAAGTCTGAATGGAGATTGTCTGACAGCAGTGGTATATCAGACCGTATACCACGGGTATAGCAAAACATTTAATTACATTGGTAACCAGTTTATAATAGCAATAAGGCACCTCTGGGGTTTGTGGTTTATGGCCAATATACCACGGCTAAGGGCTGTATCCAGGCATTCTGCGTTGCGCCGTGCATAAGAACAGCCCTTAGCCGTGGTATATTGGCCATATTCCACAAACCCCCAAGGTGCCTTATTGATTAATTATAGTGTTTGACTCTACCTGGCTGTGAGCTGCTTCCAGGTTGGTTCTGAGCTGGTTTCTCTCTGACTCCAGCTGGGCCTCTCTCTCTCTGGCCCCCTGGTTCCTCTCCTGCAGCTCCTGCTGCCTGGTCTGCTCCTGGGACAGCTCTGCCCGCAGTGCCCGGCTGGCATCAGCCTGCTCCTGCAGCTGGAACACAGAGAGACAACCACAGTCACACAGCCAACCAACCGACCACACGTTTACAGGCAATATTCTAAGGTTAGGCTACATTTACATTTTAGTCATTTAGCACAGGGGTTCCCCAAATGTTTTCACTCAGGGGCCCCCCTTCCAGCATTGGGGAACATCCCGCGCCCCCGCCACGTCTATTTCTATGGGCACAAGCACTGTTCATGACAAACGGTTCACACCCCTCTTGTTGGTGGAGAGAACTTTGCAGGTGTAAAGTATCATGACACAAGGCGAGACCCAGATGCAGAAACAGGAGGCAGATGGTTGGAGTTAAAGATGTTTAATAAGTCCAAAGGGATTAGGCAAGAGAATGGTCGTGGACAGGCAAAAGGTCAAAACCAGTTCAGAGTTCAGGAGGTACCGAAGGGCAGGCAGGCTCGAGGTCAGGGCAGGCAGAATGGTCAAGCAGGTGGGCATGGAGTCCAGAAAACAAGTAAGGGTCAGATCCCGGAGGACTAGCAAAAGGTGAAAAAGGCAAAGCAGGAAACTGGGAAAACCGCTGGTAGGCTTGGACATACAAGACAAACTGGCACAGAGAGACAGGAAACACAGGGATAAATACACTGGCACAGAGAGACAGGAAACACAGGTATAAATACACTGGGGAAAACAAGCAACACCTGGGGGGGTGGAGACAATAACGAGGACAGGTGAAACAGATCAGGGTGTGACATAAAGCTTATTTCATTCAATTCTACACATTTTGTAATGGGGTGTAAAGACCATTTTGCAGTTTTAAAGCATATTGTCTTGCAATTCTATACATTTTGCCATGTCTAATGTGTATTCATGCCATGTTTGAGTGACCAAAAAATTACAACAATATATATCGGCTAAAAAAACAAAATAAAAAAATGTTAGCTGACATGGGCTAGGTGATCTGGACATTTCTGACAAGTTATAAATAGCTGTAAGATATGCAATGACTAAGATGACAAGAGGAACTGATGATGCACTACCCAATTTCAAAATTGCACCATGTGCATTCTACTATTACAACTTTCGAGAGTAAGCGTAAAGCCAAACTGAGTTCTTTAAAAAAAATGGAATAAGGGCCTCCCGAGGGGCGCAGCGGTCTAACGGCTGTATCACAACTGGCCGTGATCGGTAGTCCCATAGGGCGGCACACAATTGGCCCAGCGACGTCCGGGTTAGGGGAGGGTTTGGCCAGGGGAGCTTAACTTGGCTCAACGCGCTCTAGCGACTCCTTGTGACGGGCCGGGCGCCTGCAGGCTAACCTCGGGTCGTCAGGTGAACAGTGTTTCCTCCTACACATTCCTCCTACACATCCTACACATTGGTGCAGCTAGCTTCCGGGTTAAGCAGGCGGGTGTTAGGAAGCGCGGTTTGGCGGGTCATGTTTCGGAAGACGCATGACTCGACCTTCACCTCCCGAGCCCGTTGTGGAGTTGCAGCGATGAGACAAGATAAAAATTGGGGAGAAAAAGGGGGTACATTTTTTAAATAAAAAATTATTTGTATAAAATTATTTAAAAAATGTAAAACAAAACAATTCTCAATAAAGAAGTTATCAGCAAAGTCCCTGCTAGTAGGAAAGGTAAAGTGCAAGGCTACTGGGTCATTAGCTATCCCAAATCAATATATTGATCTAGTGTAATGCAACACCCTCTTTTCACGCCACTTCGATACAAAGTGATTTTCATGGCAGGCTAGGAGAGCATTTTCCCTAAACCTAACCATTTTCCTAACCTTAACATCAGTCTCCTAACCTGATACGACTAATTAACTTTGGTATCGAAGTGGCGTTAAAAGACTGTTCCTCTAGTGCAGTGGCTCCAAAACTTTTTACAGTCCCGTACCCCTTCAAACATTCAACCTCCAGCTGTGTACCCCCTCTAGTACCAGGGTCAGCTCACTCTCAAATGTTGTTTTTTGCCATCAATTTAAGCCTGCTACACACACACTATACAATATATTTATTAAACATAAGAACGAGTGTGAGTTTGTCACAACCCGACTCGTGGGAAGTGACAAAGAGCTCTTATAGGACCAGAGCACAAATAATAATATAATAATAATCAATAATTTAGCTCTTTATTTAACCATCTTACATATCAAACCTTATTTGTTCATCGACAATTTGGAGTAATTCACCACAGGTTAATGAGAAGGGTGTGCTTCAAAGGATGCACATAACTCTGCAATGTTGGGTTGTATTGGAGTCTCAGTCTTAAATCATTTTCCACACACAGTCTGTGCCTGTATTTGGTTTTCATGCTAGTGAGGGCTCTCTCACATAGGTACGTGGTTGCAAAGGGCATCAGTGTCTTAACAGCGCGATTTGCCAAGGCAGGATACTCTGAGCGCAGCCCAATCCAGAAATCTGTCAGTGGCTTCTGATTAAATACAATTTTCACAGAACCGCTTGTTGCAATTTCGATGAGGCTCTCTTGTTCAGATATCGATAAGTGGACTGGAGGCAGGACATGGAAGGGATAACGAATCCAGTTGTTTGTGTCACCCGTTTTGGGAAAGTACCTGCGTATTTGCGCACCCAACTCACTCAGGTGCTTTGCTATATCACATTTGACATTGTCCGTAAGCTTGAGTTCATTTGCACACAGAAAAATCATACAATGATAGAAAGACCTGTGTGTTGTCCTTGTTAATGCAGACAGAGAAGAGCTCCAACTTCTTAATCATAGCCTCAATTTTGTCCCGTACATTGAATATGGTTGCGGAGAGTTCCTGTAATCCTAGATTCAGATCATTCAGGCGAGAAAAAACATCACCCAGATAGGCCAGTCGTCTGAGAAACTCGTCATCATGCAAGCGGTCAGAGACGTGAAAATGATGGTCAATAAAGAAAACTTTAAGCTCGTCTCTCAGTTCAAAAACACTTGTCAATACTTTGCCCCTTGATAACCAGCGCACTTCTGTATGTTGTAAAAGCATTGCATGGTTGCTGCCCATATCATTGCATAGTGCAGAAAATAAACGAGAGTTCAGGGGTCTTGCTTTAATAAAGTTAACCATTTTCAGTGTAGTGTCCAAAACGTCTTTCAAGCTGTCAGGCATTCCCTTGGCAGCAAGAGCCTCTCTGTGAATGCTGCAGTGTACCAAAGTGGCGTCGGGGGCAACTGCTTGCACGGGCGTTACCACTCCACTATGTCTCCCTGTCATGGCTTTTGCGCCATCAGTACAGATACCAACATGAGCAGCAGCTACGGACCGTTAGTGGAATTCCCACGAGAGAGTAATGGTTAATGTGATTGGATGTTAATTATTTGACTAGGCTACCTGTATTTGACATTGTGTTGTTATTTCGCTGAACACTAGATGGTTTAATTGTATTTTTGGCAGTGAAACGAGGCTATTCAGTCGAGAGAAAAAAACTCACCCAAATGTATAGCCCCAATGGAAGATAAAAATTGAGTTTTTTTTACCCCCGACCACATTGCACATACCCCAGTTTGGGAATACCTGCTCTAGTGTAACAGGCCCTAAATGACTCAGGGTAGAGGAGGTGTTGTCGTTTCAGGACACTGTTTGTTGGAACTTGTTGGTTGGTTTGCTGTACGTGTTAATGTTAGGTCTTACCTGCTGCTGTAGAGTCCTGAGTGTGTCCTTGGGGTTGGTCAGCTCTGCCTCCAGCTGCTGAGCCCTCTGCTGGTGTGTGTTGGCCTCCTGCTAAGCACTGAGCTGGGCCTGCCTGCTCTCCCCTGCCTCCTTCAGACTCTCCACCTGGGGTCCTGATACACACACAGCCAGACACACCGTCAGTCAGGGGCTCCCAGTCTTTAAACGACCACTACTTTCAAACTGGCATGTTTGATACCTCTCTCTGCCAACGCTACCCCCCACATGCTGTAAACTTTGTTTTCACTCTTGTTCACATTTTCAAAATCAAAGGGAATTTCATTTATCTTGTGATGTAATGTGAAAAACGTGCTCATTTGAGAGTAATGCGTGTGTGTGTTTGTGTCTGTCAGATTTAATCTGAGCAGGCACGCATGAACATTTAATGAGAGGACGTTGCACTAATTCTGTCTGTGCGGTGCTTTGCGGTGTGGCATGGTGTAGTGGGGCAAGCGTTGGGCTGATGGGGCGCCGGGGCGTGAGTGATGGGATCAGAGCTGTGTGTGTGAGGGGTGGCCATGGCCTGTTTACCGCCAGGTGAAGCAGCTAATCAAATTCCAGGCCCAGTTCGCGCCCTCTCTCCCTGAGACATTAACTCAGACCACAGCCAAGCGTCAAAGCCCTCGTCTGCCCAGGGAGGGACATACCACGCGTTAGGGAGGGGAACGAGGGACACACCAACAGAGTGTGAAGGAGAAACTTCTACTGTACGTAGAGCAGAGTGTGAAGGAGAAACTTCTACTGTACGTAGAGCAGAGTGTGAAGGAGAAACTTCTACTGTACGTAGAGCAGAGTGTGAAGGAGAAACTTCTACTGTACGTAGAGCAGAGTGTGAAGGAGAAACTTCTACTGTACGTAGAGCAGAGTGTGAAGGAGAAACTTCTACTGTACATAGAGCAGAGTGTGAAGGAGAAACTTCTACTGTACATAGAGCAGAGTGTGAAGGAGAAACGTATACTGTACGTAGAGCAGAGTGTGAAGGAGAAACGTATACTGTACGTAGAGCAGAGTGTGAAGGTGGCGTTCCCTAGGGACATGTTCTACCAAGGAGCTTCCGCTCCTCTCTGCCAATACCCATCCGATAAGCAACACCTTTAGACAGTCTAAGAAAAATAGAGAACGAGAGATATAGAGAGGAGGTGGGCGGGAGTTGAGGGGTAAAGCCCTTCCAGAAGTGAGTGTGTTTGAGTGTGTGTGTGTGTGTGTGTGTGTGTGTGGAGGGGGGGGCCCAGAGCCTTCTCAGTGCTCACCTCCCTCTCCCATTGACAAGGCAGCCGCAGTAACAGCAAATCGATGGCTTGTGAATCCCCTGCATCCCCTCCTCGCCAGGCTGATCAATATCCCTGGCAATTAGAATCCCCTATCTGCATGGCTGTGGGGACCTCTGGGTGGCTCGCCAGCCCACAAACACCCAATTTAGTCCTCAGCCTATCACTTAATTACTAAATCCTCCCTAATGCCTATTGGCAGGCGGCGGGCGCACTCCAAGCGGCAGGACGGCTGACTGAACAGGAGACCTTTGGCAAGGTGCTGGTTAAGACGCTCCCATCCCTCTTCTCCTGGCCAGTTAAACATCTTATTTCACAAGAGGGCCCCGACCTGGAATGATCCGCCTATCGAGCGGCCGGCGCACACACAGCCCAGATGGACAGGGGGGGAGGAGGGGGAGAGCGGGGTAGGCAGCGTGCCAAGGGTCACAAAGCCATAACACTTTTCTCTCTTTCTCTCAGCCACTAAGATACAGACAAGATTGAGAGTGTGTGTGAGGCACAGTGGGTTTTTAAACACATTTAACATCAGATTTTCATCAGATCACATTTTTTTCACAGGCATTATTTAGAGTGATTGTTTGAGAGGCTTGCCTGAGTCATTAAGACACTGTGGCCTTACTGGCCAAAAGGTTCAGTTTGGATCTAAATGGGAATAAGACAGTCTTACAGACTCATGGCAATCAGAAAATACTCAAGTCACTGTTGAACTAATGGCTCAGTGAAATGTGAAGGATTGGGGTTAAAGACAGGGTTCACGACATGAAGTCATGCTGTGTGCTTGGCGGTGGAGGGCTGCAGGTCCCGACAGAGATCATTGAGTCACGGTTCGTCATTTTTCATCCTGCGGCCAAATCTTTCCAAGGAAATTAACTTAAATATGAGGCTGTAGTTTACTACAAGCGTCTGTAAATAAATATTGATAATAATGGCAAGAAGCGGAGGGAGCTCAACCATCGTGAGTCAAGGTGCAATCCAAAAATGTGATCAATTGAAAAGGAAAAGGCACAACGCGCAAATACCATGGTGAGGATTCTGCCTTTTTCCTTTTCAATAAATATTGATTACTCGCTTATTTGTATCTGCCTACAAATCGTACCGCTCCTAAAAGGTATAGCTATATCCTATATGCAAAACGTAGCTCAAGAGAAAGTGCAAGTGTCAGTTGTCATCATTCTTGCTGCTTCAAGTTCAGTAGCCATACCTTTCCTAGTTGGGCGTGTGAGATCAGGTGCGCGTTTGGTCTCAATTTAATAGTAGGCTGTAGCCTATGCATAGGTGGAGAAGCACGGGGCACTTCTCTTTCCAAGGAAATTAGCTTCATAAATATAATTAGGCTATAGTTTACTACACTGCCTAGTAATATATATGAATCCCCCATATTATTTTGTCACAGTCTGAAAATCATCCCGCTCCTAAAAGGTAGGCTATTAAACGTAGCTCAAGAGAAAGTGCAAGTGTCCGCTCTCTCTCCAACTCTGCTCTCTTCAAACTACTTCTAACCTATTGGCTGATATAGCCCAGTAATACTGATAGCCTAACATAATGGAGAATGTGAGAATCTCTGGTAATTTAACCTATTTCTTAGGTTATTTTTTGGACATTCTGATATTGACTATAGAGCACAAAATTGCTAGGACCATGGCTAGCAAGCTAGCTGCATCACATACGCCTAAAATAACATTGCGGGACCGCGGTCGGGTTCGGGACCAGTTCTTGCGGGAGCGGGTGGGAGTCGGACAGAAAGCCAGCGGGAGCGAATAGGTGCGGTATGAAAAGCTTGTGAGTGCGGGTGGGAATGGCATGAATAAATCAGTCATGCGCAGACCTCTACTTGGAGTCAGATAGAGACAGACAGTCAGAGTGCTTTAGGGAACCCAAAGCCATGTAGAGTACCTGGAGCCCTGCAGCTCATGTTCTGTGGTGCGGAGTCTCTCCTTTAAGGTGCGTAGCTCTGCCTGTAGCTTCCTCTGGGCCTGCTCTGCCCTCACCACCTCTGCCACCCGCTCTGCCAGGTGTTCCTGTGACCGATGCTGCCACCCCTCCCCCAGCAACACCTTCTCCTCCTGACGAGCCAGATCCTGGGCTGAGACACAGACACAAACATAGACACATAACATATTTTGATCATTTACTATCAACAATGCTATTATATTACATATCTTATCTGTTATCTTGTGTGTTGATTTGCCCTCCTTCTGCATTCATGCATGTTCCGTTGTTTCTTATTTTGATGGTCCCTCTGAGTGCATATGCATACGTTAGTATGCATGTGTGAGTGTGAGTGAGTGTGTGTGTCAGACAAAAGGCCCCAGGCTGTGAATTGATGGGCTGTTTCATTGCTGGCTAGCTGCTGAGGCTTCTGGGGCAGGCAGGACGTAAACAGGTGAATGTCTCAGACTGCTCATTAAAGTCAGCCCTAGAGGCTGCACTGCTGCTGCTGCCACTACAACCATGTCACTCTCCTCTTTCTCCCCTTCCCTCCTTCCATCAGCATCCCTCTCATTCCTTCTTCCTCATGCCTCTACTGCTTTTAACTGTTTTTAGAACCTCTTCTCCATCAAGGAAGGGGGAAGGAGACAGAGACAAACAGACAGACAGAGCAAGACAGAGAAATAGGGAGAGAGAGAGAGCTACAAAGGTACCTGACTACACACGAGTCCAGCTTTATAGACACCAGTCTCCCAGCCCACCCCCCAGGACTGTGTAATCCTCCTACCCGTGTCCCTGCAGCATCCCTGGGCCTCCTTTAGTTCCTCCCTGAGGGTCATCAGCTGGGTCCTGAGAGAGCCACACTCTGCCTCTCTCTGCTGTCCTTCTCTCCTGGCCCTCTGGACGTCAGCCTCCAGGCCCATGGCTGCAGCCGCCTGCCGCTCCACCTCCACATCCCGACTCCTCAGAGTCTCCCGGGCCTCCAGCAGGTCAGCCTTCGAACGCCTCAGGAGGTTATCCTGCTTCTGCACTGCCTGGGAGGGAAAAGAGGGAAGGCTCAGTCAAAGTGTGAGTGTGTGTGTGAACATACACTACCGTTAAAAAGTTTGGGGCCACTTAGAAAAACCAGTCTCAACATCAACAGTGAAGAGGCGACCCCGGAATGCTGGCCTTCTAGACAGAGTTGCCAAGAAAAAGCCATATGCCAGGTGTCTGTGTTCTTTGGCCCATCTTAATCTTTTATTTTTATTGGCCAGTCTAATAACTGCAAAAAGGTTTCCTAATGATCAATTAGCCTTTTAAAATGAAAAACTTGGATTAGCGGACCTCTGTACGCCTATGTAGATATTCCATTAAAATCAGCCGTTTCCAGCTACAATAGTCATTTACAACATTATCAATGTCTACACTGTATTTCTGATGTTATTTTAATGGACAAAAAAGCAGCTTTTCTTTCAAAAACAAGGACATTTCTAAGTGACCCCAAACTTTTGAACGGTAGTGTATACTCCTGTGTGTGTATCCTCTTATCCAGAGAGTTCTATTTATGTGTGTGTGTGCGTGTTTTACACTTCCTGAAGTTCTGAGTGAGTAGGTGTATGCAAGGTCTTTCTATCCTATCCTCCAGGCATGTTGGAGGTGATGGGGCCTGGCCTGGCATCGTGCCGCAGTGTGTACCTGCTGTCTCTTGGCACACTATCTGTGGGCGGCCTGCAGGTCCTGCTCCAGCCTGGCAGCCCTCTGCTCTTGAGCTCTCACCTCCTCCAGCCTGCCTCCCAGCCTCTTGCAGCCGCAGCACCTCTGCAGCACACACACACATGGATGCACACACACACAAGCAGGCACACACAAATACACCCACACTATGCAGTAAAAAATAAACCCTTTATGTATTCTATCATAAACACAAAGTTATTGGTTGAGTTGTGTCATGCCCTCCACACCTGCCACAGTGTTGTCCTTGAGCTGGGTGAGTCTGGACACCTTCTCTCTCAGCTGACGAACCTCTGACTGGCACACACTGAGGTCCTGGCTACCCTGGGCACACTGCTCCAAGGTCTGGGAGAATGCCTAGACACACACACACACACACACACACACACACACACACACACACACACACACACACACACACACACACACACACACACACACACACACACACACCTGTCACATACCTATGACTAAGCCCAAGGCTTTCCACATCCTCACCTGAGAGACCCAGCATAGCAATGCCTCGCCCTCCTCCACCCCCCAGGACATCTCCGCACCTGCTCTAGCGCGTTCAGTGAAGCGCCTGCCCCTAATTTGGCATTTCCACCATGATGGCATGAGTATCAGTGTGTGGAGGAAGTGTCCTGTGTTAGGGGAGCACCTTTCTGACAGGTGTCACATCCAATCTGCACAGACCTACTGATGTTTTAACTATTCAATTAACCAGCCAACTGCACTGTGTGGCTGCCATGACATATTTACCTAAGATAAGTTGTGTGTGTGTGTGAGCGCAGGCAGCTGACAGGTCAACATGTCACTGTCACTCTTCCTCCGGAAGAGTGTGTGTGTATGTGTGTCAGCCATCTCCCCACTGCTCTCAGACCCTATCAAACGTGGTGGAGAAAATACAAGCCAACAGCTTTGAGTGAAATATGTACGTAAACATTAAGTGAAAATAAAAAAAGTATAATTCAGCCATGTTGCGGAGGGAAGATCCTGCAATCTCCCCCTTCATCTCAGACCATTCAAATAACGAGTTGTCACCAGGCTCTGGTTTCACTACCCCCTGACGCTGACACCCGTCAAGACAAATCTAGATTTCATGGCCACTTACAGATGTATAAATAGTCAAACGAGGTGCTCTAACCATCTATAAAACGCAGCTAAAAGGTTGCCAGAAGATGGCGGGCATCGTGGGCCAGCCGGGCTGGGTAATCAATCTGGGCTGAGTCGGAGTGGAGCGGGGAGCGGTGGCTGCGTGTGTTGGGAGTAGGGCAGTAAATCACGTCAGCGCAGCGCGGGCGCTCCTCTGACATGCCAGCCACTCCAGCTGACACTGGGCCTGCTTGACAGCCTGATGGATCGCCATACTACACTCCATTAAAGGCAAACGGGCACACGCATGCTGACATAACAAACAATTAGTCACCGTGGCTGTTATGGACCTTGATTGGTGTGGGTCGGCGTCTGTCTGGCGATGGCTGCTCTGACTTCCTGTCTAGGGTCAGTTTAAAGCCAGGGTTGGAATACACAGAACTACAGTGAACTTACTGAACATACAGTAGGACCAAACTTCTAACTATAGTTGATGAGTGAAGTTTTAAAGACAATGACTTTCTCTGGCCACTGTGATTTCACTGGCCACAGTGACTGGTTGTGTTAGCAGGACTCCAGCATGAAGAGGTGACGTGTCCTGCCCCTACTGTACCTGTTGTAGTTCCTGGATGCGGGCAGAACTGCGAGTCGTAGTCTGAGTCAGAGTGGATGTGAGTGGCTCTGTAGACAGAGAAATCAGCTTGGCTCTTCACTACACTCTCCTCCTGTTCCTCCACCTGAGAGAGGCACACAGAAACAAACATAGCGCACAGATATATCTGTTGACAGACCGGTACAGAAACACTGTCATGCGGTTGACTTTAGTAGGTCTCTCCTCCCATTTCCTTCCTGTGTTGTGAAGTTGAGTGTTGAGAGGTAGAGACAGAAGGGACTGGCTGGAGCTCTGTGAGACTATGGTTGAAGGGCAGACTGCATGGGGTCCTCCTGTCTGACTGTGGGTGAGGCAAGCCGGGGGTCACTATGAGACTAAGTTTGGGGCTGAGGTGCTGGGTGAATTCACACTAATGAAACAGAGACAGGCAAACAGAACGTTTCCCCTCAGTCTCCCCGTCTGCGCTGGGCCTGATGGCTCGTGACTGGAGCACATTCTGCTTCTCACAGATGAGTTGGTCTGTCTGAGTACACACACACACACACACACACACACACACACACACACACACACACACACACACACACACACACACACACACACACACACACACACACACACACACACACACACACACACACACACACACACACACACACACACACACACACACACTGGGTGTCAGTGGTTTGTCAGGATTACTTTGTGCTGCTGCACTTATAAAACACTCCCAAATGGCCTCTAAGTTTATGAGGATAATATATCTATCTGAATACGGTGTTCCTCTCATTACCCACTGTTGTTATTTGTTGTCTATGTTTTCCAGACAGCCTTCACTGCAGCGTGTCTGTAGTGTTCATAAAGCCAGGGGCCATTACAGGCAGGATGAAGATGGAGTGAGAGGTGGTGAAATCAGCTAGTTGTATTGATGTCTCACAGCAGACTCAGAGCGATCGGCTCATTAAATGAAATCAGACTCTCTCTCTCTCTACCTCCCTCTCGCACACAGACATACACACACCCCAGTTTCCAGACAACAAATGTAAACTTGGGAAAGAAACACTGGTGTGAAAAAATAACTTGGCAGGAAGTGATCACTTAAAAGTCTGAACCGAGCGGGTGGTGTGTCGCACTGTGTGCTCTAAGGACCCAGCTGAGGATGGGAGAGATCAATACTGTGTGTGTGTGATTGAGAGCCTCTGTGTTACCAATGGAGCTCTGCTGTGTGGGAGAGGGTTTTGTTAGGGACCCAGGTGGTGGGGTGTGGGGGGATAAAAGCTGGAGGTGATGGGAACGGCGCCTCCATTGTGGGCTCACAGAAGGAGGTAAACGCCCAACTGCATCTCCAGCCACCTCCACACCACATAAACGCTGAGCTCCACTGGGCACGGCCGCTATTATTTCAGCCACATATCGCATCCCCAGCATGATTTTCCACTTTGCTTCTTCCGTGCATGGAGCTGTCAACCACCCCGTGTCTCACACACACATGCACACAACCACACACACCCAAACAAGTCCAAACATCAATCCTTCCTCTCCACTGCTCTGCCCATGTAATCCAGTCTTCCCCTCCTCTCTGCTTCCTCCTGCCAGCCATTAACGGCTGTGCTCTGTGCTGTCCAGGGAGCTCACACTGCCTGTGTTTTCTCATTGTGTTTCCTCCTGTATGGGGGCCATGATGCCGATCAATAAGAATCAGTGAAAACACTTCCAGAGGTCCCCAGGCCTCCGACTCCCAGTGTGTTGTACACTGTCTGACTCCACCCGTTTACAGATCAGCAGCAGAGATGGAGCCTTACCTACAGAGGTGTGGCGCGACAACTGACCTGCATGTAGCTTCACTCACCTGAGAGGCCAGTTGGGTATACTACAGTGCTAGTACTACTTGACTGGCTTTGACTTAGCCGCATGACTGGCACTGTTCCAGGTAGCAGGGGTAGTGAGCAGGATGAGTGGGCCTGACTCTAGGGGGAAACCACTGAGTGGACTAGTATGTTAATGTTTGTAGTGGAAAGGGAGTGATCAGCACAGCGTGACTGGGTTTGTCTGTGTCTGTGGACGAGTCTGTCATTGGCAAGCTACATCCCTGTGGATGAGGATCGGCCTGACTGACTGACTGACCTAACTGGTCTGACTGACTGACTGTCCAACCTGTCGTCTCAGTGCGGCGGTGCTGTCTCTCAGTGTGCTGATGACCATCTCACACTCCTGGCTGTGTTTGCGGCTGCACTCCAGGTCTCTCTGGGTGTCTCGGAGGTGCTGGCTCAGGGCACTCAGGGCGTCATCCCCGCTCTCCAGCTGGGCACTGTGGGCCTTCAGCTCCCCCCTGCAACACCACCGCCTGGGCACACAGACGCAGCACATGCTCGTACCGCTCAACCACCTGGGACACAGACACACAGGGACATGCAGGCAGGCACACAAACACACATATACATAAAAAAGGCATGCTATTAACACTCATAAATCAGGCCAAGTGATGTATACAAGAACAACTCCTGACAGGAACCTCTAGCAGACAGGACCTCTAGTAAACAGGAACCTCTAGCAGACAGAAACCTCTAGCAGACAGGAACCTCTAGCAGACAGGAACCTCTAACAGACAGAAACCTCTAGCAGACAGGAACCTCTAGCAGACAGGAACCTCTAGCAGACAGGAACCTCTAGCAGACAGGAACCTCTAGCAGACAGGAACCTCTAGCAGACAGGAACCTCTAGCAGACAGGAACCTCTAGCAGACAGAACCTCTAACAGACAGAACCTCTAGCAGATAGAACCTCTAGCAGATAGAAGCTCTGGAAATAATAGAAAAAGCTCCAGTATCAGCTCTTAGTGTTCCTGCAGGGTGAGGATGACGTGGGAGCTGACCTGAGCCCTGGCTTCCTTCAGGTCCTCGTCCTGGGCCTGTAGAGTGCTGTCCTGCTGGGAGATCTTGGTGAGGCAGGCCTGGTACTTGACCCTGTACAGCTCCAGGGACTGGGTCAGGGGCTGCAGCCTTGTCTCTGTGTCCGCTTCTCTGCTCTCAGCCTCCTGCAGCACAGCCCTCAGCCTGGACAACTCTGCCTCCTGCCCCGCAGACGGCTCTCCCTATCAGATGCCTGGGGGACACAAAAATTCTCAGAACACTGTGGTCTACTTCAATATGCCTGTATAATGGCTTACATAAACCTGCAACAGGAACAGTACTGAGGGTACTTTACTGCTTATTAAAGTGAAGAGAAATCCATGTTCCTGTCTTTCTGTGTACTGTACTCCTCTCACTCCCCCCACCCACCCACCTCCTCCTCTGCCTGCCTGGTCTGTCTCTGGGCGTGGTCCAGGTCAGAGCGGAGGTGCTTCATGGTTCCTCTACACTGCTACAGCCTGCCCTGGGTCTCCTGTAGCTCAGCCCTCAGGCCCGACACCTCCTCACTGCTCTCCTGCTGAGCCCGGGCCTCCACCTGCCACCGCTGCAGCTCCCCATGCAGAACACACACTGCCCCCTGCTGGTTGTCCCGCTGGAGACAGAAGGGAGTGTCAGTGAGGGATTGTGTAGAGAGAATGTGTGTGTTTGTTTGTGTGTGTGTGTGTGTTTGTTTGTATGTGTGTGTGTGTGTGTGTTTGTATGAATGTGTGTGTGTGTGTGTGTGTGTGTGTGTGTGTGTGTGTGTGTGTGTGTGTGTGTGTGTGTGTGTGTGTGTGTGTGTGTGTGTGTATATGTGTATATGTATGTTTGTATGTATGTGTATGTGTGTATATGTGTGTATATGTGTGTGTATGTGTATGTGTGCATATGTGTGTGTGTATACACACATATGAGGGGTGTAGGGGACACACAGACAGAACAGACAGATATGATCCAGTATACTCCTTCAGCCTTCCTTCCTCTCCCTGCAGCTCCACCGAGGCACTTTAATGACACCAGCTCTACATTACATTACTACACTCCAGAGTACAATATCCCAGATGGGATAATATTAGTTTTCCCCTGGCTGATGATGCATTACAAAAATAAGGAGCAGTGTAACAGATGGCTCTCAGGGTAAAAATAATAAATCCCACAGACTTGTAACATGGCTGGGAGACACGCACCCACACCCACAAAACACTTCTGTGATTAATCTACTCCTTCGTTCTTACTGACTTCTAAGCCAGGAGTGAGAGAGAGAGAGGAAGAGAGAAACATTAGTTTGCATTTAACTTACAAACATCATTAAGACCCCAGCGCTAATTGTGTTCTTTTAAATTAGTTAAATGTGATAATGACTCCATTAGAGACTCCATTGATGTCTCCCAGGAAGGGAGGGAGGGAGGAAGTGAGAGGATGGACTGAGGCAGTCTGACATCACAAACCGTGTAGACACACAAATATGGAGGTAAAAGATACATGCAGACAAAAGAGGACAAGAGGATAAATATAATAATAATGGTAGGACCGATATAGGGAGGGGGACTGATGTGGGGGGCAGTGAGAGTGAGAGACTAATCCATAATACAGCCTGCCTGCCTGCCTGGCCTGCTGCATACATTACTGCATCAATCAGTGCTAAGCTGCAGTGTAATTTTCTAACTCCCTATTTCTCTCCCAACCTCATCACACAGACAACACCCCATGGCTATTTTTGATGAGATTCATAGCTAGAGAGAGGGAGAGAGAGGAGGTGAGGGAAGGGTGTTTATAGAGCAGCCTCTCTCCCTCTCCCTCACCCTCTCTCTCTCTCGCAGCTCAACCACTGATTAATTTCCAACTAGATCGCTTGGCTAGCAGTATTATTAGCATAACACTTCCATGGATCAGGCCCTGCAATGAAACCCTTTCATCAAGTCGCTTGTCAGACATAACATTTCAAATCTAATTTTGTTTCTAATATAATTTTCTTACTGGGTGTGTGTGGAAGGTAGCGGGAGCTGGGAAAATGGACAGTGGGGGGGGGGGGGGGGGGGGGGGGTGGGGGTGGAGGGTTGTTATGCAGAAGATAAACGGAGTCATCAATCAACATTAAAAGAGCTCTGGGTTGGGAAGGAGGCGTTGGTGTTAACCATGGCGTCTGTAGCCGCTTCGACACACACACACGCACACACACACACACACACACACACACACACACACACACACACACACACACACACACACACACACACACACACACACACACACACACACACACACACACACACACACACACACACACACACACACACACACACACACACTGATACACTGGGCCCCCCGCCCAAGGTCAGTGCTTTCAGGGGCTGTTTGTCTGTCCGTAGAATGGACAGAGGCTGAACTCTCCGCTAAAGACAAAGGAACAGTCTGACTATCTTATCTTGTGACTGAGGCAGAACAGAACGGCAGGCAGACATGCAGCAGGAGCTCTGTCACCAAACTTAATCGATCACACAGGTCCACAAACTCAAAAAACGCCTTTCACGTCACAACGTGACAGCACAGGCAATAAATAACGATAAACCTTGCCTTGATTACAAAATGGTCAAAGCTGTCACTATTACAACCCCCAGCCCTAGTCCCAGACTGTACCATTAATTATGACAAATAACACAGCAGGGGGGAGGAGGAGGGATGGGGATTTCATTTGAATAAGGATACAGAATCAATGCAATTTAATCAATCTTAGCTAATTAAAATAAATCTATATTGTGAAACAATCAAGGTGCATAAACAAGATTCAAATAAATGAAGGAACTGTGCCAAGAGGCTGCCCACTTCTAATTAAATGATACTAATTGGAATTCCACGGCTGTGTGCTGTGTGTTTGTGTTTTTTATTTTATTTTTTTACCGTTATTTTACCAGGTAAGTTGACTGAGAACACGCTCTCATTTGCAGCAACGACCTGGGGAATAGTTACAGGGGAGAGGAGGGGGATGAATGAGCCAATTGTAAACTGGGGATTATTAGGTGACCATGATGGTTTGAGGGCCAGATTGGGAATTTAGCCAGGACACCGGGGTTAACACCCCTACTCTTACGATAAGTGCCATGGGATCTTTAATGACCTCAGAGAGTCAGGACACCCGTTTAACGTCCCATCCGAAAGACGGCACCCTACACAGGGCAGTGTCCCCAATCACTGCCCTGGGGCATTGGGATATTTTTTAGACCAGAGGAAAGAGTGCCTCCTACTGGCCCTCCAACACCACTTCCAGCAGCATCTGGTCTCCCATCCAGGGCCTGACCAGGACCAACCCTGCTTAGCTTCAGAAGCAAGCCAGTAGTGGTATGCAGGGTGGTATGCTGCTGGCATGTTGATGGCGTGGAGAGAAAGAGAGAGGGATCGCTGACTGCCCACTCCTTTGTCTCTGCTGCTTCTCCTCAACAGCACACATTACTGCACACAGCCACACCAAGGGTCATTTCTCATAGTCTGTGTATACAGTGACCTCCATAAGGACTGGGACAGTGACATTTTTAGTTGTTTTGGCTTTGTACTCCAGCACTTATAGATTTCCATCCATATCGGGTGAACTGTTTTAGAAATGACAGTACAGTAGTTTTTGTATATAGTCCCCCAATTTTAGGGGACCAAAATAACTGGGACAAATAAAAGTAGTCAAAAGTTTAGTATTTGGCCCCGTATTCCTAGCACGCTATGATTACATAGAGCTTGCAACTCTACAAACGGCATTTCTTTAAAACCTGGAAGTTTTGGTAAAGTTACCAGAATTTTACAACCCTATATGGGGATGAGAGAGTTAGACATGCTGTGATAGGAGGGATGAGAGGGTTAGACATGCTGTGATAGGAGGGATGAGAGGGTTAGACATGCTGTAATAGGAGGGATGAGAGGGTTAGATATGCTGTGATAGGAGGGATGAGAGGGTTAGACATGCTGTGATAGGAGGGATGAGAGGGTTAGATATGCTGTGATAGGAGGGATGAGAGGGTTAGACATGCTGTGATAGGAGGGATGAGATGGTTAGACATGCTGTGATAGGAGGGATGAGAGGGTTAGACATGCTGTGATAGGAGGGATGAGAGGGTTAGACATGCTGTGATAGGAGGGATGAGAGGGTTAGACATGCTGTGATAGGAGGGATGAGAGGGTTAGACATGCTGTAATAGGAGGGATGAGAGGGTTAGACATACTGTATGTACAGTTGAAGTCAGAAGGATTGAGGTCAGGGCTTGTGATGGCCAATCCAATACCTTGACTTTGCTGTCCTTAAGCCATTTTTCTACAACTTTGGAAGTATGCTTGGGGTCATTGTCTATTTGGAAGACCCATTTGCGACCAAGCTTTAACTTCCTGACTGATGTCTTGAGATGTTGCTTCAATATATCCACATAATCTTCCTTCCTCATGATGTCATCTATTTTGTGGAGTTCCCTCCTGCAGCAAAGCACCCCCACAACATGATGCTGCCACCCCCGTGCTTCACGGGTGGGATGGTGTTCTTCGGCTTGCAAGCCTCCCCCTATTTACTCAAAACATAACGATGGTCATTACGGCCAAACAGTTCTATTTTTGTTTCATCAGACCAGAGGACATTTCTCCAAAAAGTACGATCTTTGTCCCCATGTGTAGTTGCAAACCGTAGTCTGACTTTTTTATTGCGGTTTTAGAGCAGTGGCTTCTTCCTTGCTGAGCGGCCTTTCAGGTTATGTCGATATAGGACTCATTTTACTGTGGATATAGATACTTGTGTACCTGTTTCCTCCAGCATCTTCACAAGGTCCTTTGCTGTTGTTCTGGGATTGATTTGCACTATCGCACCAAAGTACGTTCATCTCTAGGAGACAGAATGCGTCTCCTTCCTGAGCGGTATGACAGCTGCGTGGTCCCATGGTGTTTATACTTGCGTACTATTGTTTGTACAGATGAACGTGGTACCTTCTGGTGTTTGGAAATTGCTCCCAAGGATGAACCAGACTTGTGGAGGTCTACAAAAAAAAATTCTGATGTCTTGACTGATTTCTTTAGATTTTCCCATGATGTCAAGCAAAGAGGCACTGAGTTTGAAGGTAGGCCTTGAAATACATCCACAGGTACACCTCCAATTGACTCAAATGATGTCAATTAGCCTATCAGAAGCTTCTAAAGCCATGACATAATTTACTGGAATTTTCCAAGCTGTTTAATGGCACAGTCAACTTAGTCTATGTGTCACGATCGTGTGGCGGATTGATGGACCAAAACGCAGCTTTTGGAAAGTAAGCCATCTTCTTTTATTTTTTAAAGATGACGAAAAATAAACACGAAACACTTAATACAAACTATACAAAACAACAAACGATCGTGAAGCTAATAAACGTCGTGCACATACAACAGGCTACAAACGTTCTGACATAGACAATTACTCACAACCAATGAGAGCCTATGGCCACCCTAAATAAGGCTCCCAATCAGAGACAACCGAAATCAGCTGTCTCTAATTGGGAACTCATTCAGGTAACCATAGACTCTCCTAGACAACTAAACATACATAGACAACACTAGACACATGTACTCCACACAAACCCATATACTATACAACAACCCCTTTACCATAAAAAACACCCAAAACCAACAAAACACAAACATTCCCCATGTCACACCCTGACCTAACTAAAATAATAAAGAAAACAAAGAATACTAAGGCCAGGGCGTGACATAACCCCCCCCTTAAGGTGCGAACTCCGGGCGCACCATACACAGTCTAGGGGAGGGTCTGGGTGGGCTTCCATCCACGGTGGCGGCTCCGGCTCAGGTTGTGGTCCCCACGTCACCACAGTCCCTAACCACCTCCTAGGCTTCCTCCAAATGACCCCCCTCCACATTAACCCCATTGCATTAAGGGGCAGCTCCGGACTGAGGAATGGCAGCTCCGGACTAAGGGCCAGTGCCAGGGTAAGGGGCAGTACCAGGGTCAGGGGCAGTACCAGGGTAAGGGGCAGCACCAGGGTAAGGGGCAGCACCAGGGTAAGGGGCAGCACCAGGGTAAGGGGCAGCACCAGGGTAAGGGGCAGCTCCGGACTGAGGAATGGCAGCTCCGGACTGAGGGACTGCAGCTCCGGACTGAGGGACTGCAGCTCCGGACTGAGGGACGGCAGCTCCGGACTGAGGGACGGCCCATGGCTGGCTGACAGATCTGGCTGCTCATGGCTGGCTAACGGATCTGGCTGCTCATGGCTGGCTGACGGATCTGGCTGCTCATGGCTGGCTGACGGATCTGGCTGCTCATGGCTGGCTGACGGATCTGGCTGCTCATGGCTGGCTGACGGATCTGGCTGCTCATGGCTAGCTGACGGATCTGGCTGCTCATGGCTAGCTGACGGATCTGGCTGCTCATGGCTAGCTGACGGATCTGGCTGCTCATGGCTAGCTGACGGATCTGGCTGCTCATGTCTAGCTGACGGATCTGGCTGCTCATGGCTAGCTGACGGATCTGGCTGCTCATGGCTAGCTGACGGATCTGGCTGCTCATGGCTAGCTGACGGATCTGGCTGCTCATGGCTAGCTGACGGATCTGGCTGCTCATGGCTAGCTGACGGATCTGGCTGCTCATGGCTGGCTGACGGATCTGGCTGCTCATGGCTGGCTGACGGATCTGGCTGCTCATGGCTGGTTGGCGGCTCTGGCAGATCCTGTCTGGTTGGCGGCTCTGGCAGATCCTGTCTGGTTGGCGGCTCTGGCAGATCCTGTCTGGTTGGCGGCTCTGGCAGATCCTGTCTGACGGACGGCTCTAGCGGCTCCTGTCTGGCTGGCGGCTCTAGCGGCTCCTGTCTGGCGGACGGCTCAGTGGGCTCATGGCAGACGGGCGGCTTTGCAGGCTCATGGCAGACGGGCGGCTTTGCAGGCTCATTGCAGACGGATGGCTCAGATGGCGCTGGGGAGACGGATGGCTCAGATGGCGCTGGGGAGACGGATGGCTCAGATGGCGCTTGGCAGACGGGCAGTTCAGTCATCGCTGTGCAGACGGCAGACTCCTGCCGGCTGAGGCGCACTGTAGGCCTGGTGCGTGGTGCCGGGACTGGTGGCACCGGGCTGGGGACACGCATCTCAGGGCTAGTGCGGGGAGCAGCAACAGGACGCACAGGACTCTGGGGACACACAGGAGGCTTGGTGCGTGGTTTAGACACTGGTGGTAAAGGGCTGGAGACACGCACCATATAGCTAGTGCGTGGAGGAGGCACTGGTGGTACTGGGTTGGGGCGGGGAGGTGGCGCCGGAAATACCGGACCGTGCAGGCGTACTGGCTCCCTTGAACGCCGAGCCTGCCCAACCTTACCTGGTTGTATGCTCCCCGTCGC